>NC_090752.1:62209779-62222279 GCF_036898095.1 Palaemon carinicauda | reverse complement strand
TGTGATTTGGAGGAAAAAAATTGTTTTATTTACAAGAGGCGCATTTTTGGGTCTGAGAAAATGAAGACCAAATTTGTTTTCTTCTTATGCTTCACTATAAAATACTGGAGCCGTATTGTAGCTTTGTGTGGCTCTTTCAAGATCAGTGGTATGGCAATTAATAGCATAATTAATGAACACAAAAACAGTGGAGCTATATTCTAGCCTTGTGTGGCTCTTTCAAGATGAGTAGTATGGCAATTAATAGCATTATTAATGAACACAAAAAACTGGAGCCATACTCTAGCCTTTTGTGGAGCCATATTCTAGCCATGTGTGGCTCTTTTCATGATCTGTGGTATGGCAATTAATAGCATAATTAATGAAATTACATTGCATATGAACCAAAAAAAAAGTTGGGCAAGGACACTGATTGAACTATTGAACTCACGTCATCTGAAGTCAAAGAGAGGTGAATTCTAAGGCAGTTAAAACACCATAAGAAATGATGTATTCAGAAGTTTTTTTTTTTCATTTATGGACAGTTTTATCAGAACATGATTTACTCTGAAATCCTGTTGTAAAATATAGCAGTCTTTTACGACTTGACGTAGAAAGGGCAAAGATTACCGGACTTTTCGAACTTTATTTTTACCTCTGCCATTGAAGTTGGAAGGAGGTTATGTTTTACCCCCTGTTTGTGAATTTGTGTTTCAGTTTGTGTGTGTGTTTTTGTGAACAGCATCCTGGTCATGATTTTAATCCTTGATTTATGAAACTTTCAGGTGTCAACATTCATGCAAAAAGGGGGAAAATATTAAATTTTGGAAGTCCAAACTCAAAGGTCAAGGTCACGGTCAAGCAATATGTCCAATTCACGTAATCACCCATAAGTTTGGACATCGTTATCACATACACTTCAAACTTGGTTCATATTCAAGTGTGTGAAAATCTACGCCAATAAATGCATGTTGAGGTCAAAGATCAAGGTCAAAATGTCGAGAAATAAGGTGCCGCAGTGGGGGTCCTGCACTTTACTGAGTGCCCCTCTAGTTTAACTCTGTGACATCCAATCTTAAGAATGTTGAGATAGATTCAAATATTCTTACATAAGAGACAGGAAATAAAGCTAATAATATCTTGCAACTTGGAAAAATAACATATTCTTCCTAAATATAGATTTGAAAAGTGTCATATCTTAATCATTTTCGAGAAAAAAAATTGAGATGAAAGAAACATTTCATTGATATTATTCTACAAATATTTCAATTAAACCTACAAATGCCTTTGCTAATTAGAACACCAAAATGTATCTGGATGAAAAACACTTTTTGAATAGATCTGCCCCTTTTTTTTCATAATTGTTTTCAATGTCTCATTTTGTTTCAATGTCTCATTTCGTTTCAACGTCTCATTTCGTTTCATTGTCCTATTTTGTTTCAATGTCTCACTTTGTTTCAATGTCCCACTTCGTTTCAATGTCTCATTTTGTTTCAATATCTAATTTCGTTTCAATGTCTCACTTTGTTTCATTATCCCATTTCGTTTCAATGTCTCATTTTGTTTCAATATCTAATTTCGTTTCAATGTCCTATTTTGTTTCAATGTCCTATTTTGTTTCAATGTCTCACTTTGTTTCAATGCCTCATTTTGTTTCAATGTCTCATTTTGTTTCCATGTCCTATTTTGTTTCAATGTCTCATTTGGTTTCAGTGGTTCATTTTGTTTTAATGTCTCATTTTGTTTCAATGTCTCACTTTGATATATTACAGAAAAACGAATCTTCAGATTCATATGTTTCGATTAATGAAAAGTAACATCCATAATATAATGTAAAATCAAAAATACTTCCCCCCCATATATATATATATATATATATATATAAATAACAACCCCTTTATAAAATGCACATTGAGAGGAATTCAAAAACAAAAATATCTATTTTATTACGCCAATAATTATTAGTAGCTGCCTGAAATGTTTGGGAAAGTATGGCTTATTGGAATAGCAATTAAATTCTTTTAGCGGCCTTTCGAATATTATTCTAGATAGAAAAACAATAGTTATTCTCGCCACAGATTAATCACAGTTAACTGATGAGCTTTTTTAAAAGCTTGTTGGGGGAATATCCGGTATTTTTTTTAATCGAGAAATGGAATATACAGATTATATATATGTATATATATGTATATATACATATATATGTGTGTATATATATGTGTATATGTATATAAATGTATATATGTGTATATATATGTATATATATGTATATGTATTTATGTATATGTATTTGTATATGTATATGTATATGTATTTATGTATATGTATATATATATATATATATATATATATATATATATATATATATATAATATATATATATATATATAATTATGTATTTGTACATACTGGATTGTTAGAGAGAGAGAGAGAGAGAGAGAGAGAGAGAGAGAGAGAGAGAGAGAGAGAGAGAGAGAGAGAGAGAGAGCGGGCGCGCAGTTTCCCCCAAGAAATAACTACAGCTGCCCTAAGCTGTCATCCCCAGTTGATGACTCCATTGTCACGAATTTCTTTCAATATATAATCAGGAGTGGGAACACAGACACACACACAGCCACACACAGACAGAATCCAAAGACCAAGTAAAATGCGACGTAGTGAAGTAAATCCAAAATTAGTCTTTTGTATCATAGGAAAGATTTATTTAAATGTTGTTATTGTTCTTGAGCTTCTCTTGTAGTTTTCCTTATTTCCTTTATCCACTGGGCTATTTTCCCTGTTGGAGACCTTGGGCTTATAATATCCCACTTTTCCAACTAGGGTTGTAGATTAGAAACCAATAATAATAATAATAATAATAATAATAATAATAATAATAATGAAATAGATATTTTGTAATTATTAGTTTCATCCCTTTTTTAATAAAAAAAAAATGTTTGCCAAACATAGTTATTTGTCGTCTTCCTCATCAGCCGTATCAAGTTCACTGCAGGACAAAGGCCTCGGACATGTCCTTCCACTTGTTAATGGTCTTTCTATGCCAGTCTATAACCGCGAATTTTCTTAGCTCGCGAATCCATCGTCTTCTTTTCCTTCCCCCTGCCTTTTTTTTCTAATTTTTTTTTATGCTAAACGGGTTCAAATATTAAATTGAAATATCAATTAATGGAAAATATAGTATAAAAATCATTAATTTTCATTTAAATTACTAACATTTCCATGTAGCTGAGTTCTCAAATTATCTCTTTAGCCTATACTTCTTATATATACTTATTTTAATCATTTTTTCGTTCTTTCACCTTGATTAAGGATGATAATTTCCAATATGATTATCTTATATTGAATTACAATTAAACGCTGATGTTAAATACTAAATTAAAAAAGAAATTCTACAGGGCCTCGTTAACACCTGCTAGAACGTTTCTTATCAATAGAAGTCAATAAAAGAAATATTCACTATTATTATTTTTTTTATTTTCATTTTTATTATTATTATTATTATTAGTAGTAGTAGTAGTAGTAGTAGTAGTAGTAGTACAACAAAATGTTCTACTAGATCTATCATAAAACATCACATTAACCTCGTGTGCTTTCTCTCTCTCTCTCTCTCTCTCTCTCTCTCTCTCTCTCCTCTCTCTCTCTCTCTCTCTCTCTCTCTCCCCAAATGCTGTTATGGCCAGTCATAGTAAAGAAATACCTTAATGTCTCCTAAAAAAACAAAATTCTATCCTTTGTGGTGCTTCCTTTTACGTATTCTGGTCTCGCGAGAATTCCCTTTAGGATGAGAGAGGAAGAAAGTACGTGTTAAAGGACTATGGAATATTCTGGAAATGAAACAATGGATCTCCCCCCCCCCCTTCCTAGATGGGCTCAGTCGTTCCGGGAATTTTCAGGAGACATTAAAGTGGTCACAGTTCATTAATTAGATGAACCGGGATGTTGTACACTACTGAAGAATATTATATTTGGAAGCGTTATTGTTGTTCATTATTCCCGTGACCGTTTTATTTCCATTTAAAGGTTTAAATGCCGCTCATGAATGGCAGAGGCAAGGGACAGTGACATTGTCCAAGCAAGCCGGGATAATGTCCTAGAGACTGACCATATATTATATGATCAGCGCCAAAGCTAGGACCAGGGAGGGCTTGATGACTCAGACAGATAGATCCATAGGCTCCCCATAACACCCAACCTTAGCTTACAAGGATGGTAAGATTGCAGACACTAATGGCTACGAACGAGTCTGAGCGGACTCGAACCACCGACAGGCAAATGCCAGGCAGAGACGTTACCAATCAGGCCACGTCATCCTTAAACCATTGCGGTTTTTAAAGCTTAAATGATCTTGTGCTTCTATATATCGTCATTAAAAAGTTTTCACCTTTTATGTATCGTGAAAAATTAGCAACCAATTAAAATGTTAGGCTTGCTTCACACGAACAGATTGATGCCGGATGGTTTCGTCCGCGTGGATTAGAAATCAACGGAGATCAATGAGGCTCTTCACACTCTGGCCGCTCGGAAAATTTCCCGAGCGGGCAGTGGTTTCTCGAGCGAGAAGAGACTTTCCCTAAGGAACTGTGTTTTTCCGAGCGTGCAATGTTTTCCCGAGCAGGCAGGGATTTTTCTGAGCAGGCAGTGTTTTCCGAGCGGGCAGTGATTTTTTCGAGCGACATGAGATTTTCCCGAGCGGTTGGGGATTTCTCCAAGCCGACAGAGTTTTCCCGAGTGGGGCACTGTTTTCGTGAGCGGGTAGTGATTTTCCCGAGTGGGCAGTGATTTTTTTTCAAGTGAGATGGGATTTTCCCGAGTGGTTAGTGATTTTCACCAGAGGGTATTGATTTTTTCGAGCGGGCAGAGATTTTTTCGAGCGGGGCAGGATATTTTCGAGCGGGCGGGGGGCTTTCGCGAGCGGGCGGAGGGTTTCCCCGAGCGAGCGGGGGGTTTTCCCGAGCGGGCGGAGGGTTTCCCCGAGCGAGCGGGGTGTTTCCCCGAGCGAGCGGAGGGTTTCCCCCGAGCGAGCGGAGGGTTTCCCCGAGCGAGCGGGGGGTTTACCCCGAGCGGGCCGGGGGTTTTTTTCCCGAGCGGGCGGGCCGTTTTCCCCGAACGGGCAGGGGGATTTTCCCGAACGGGCAGGGGGATTTTCCCGAGCGGGCGGTGGGCTTTTCCCGAGCGGGCGGGGGATTTTTCCCGAGCGGGGCGGGTACTTTTCCCCGAGCGGGCGGGGGCTTTTCCCGAGCGGGCAGGGATTTATCCGGGCGGGCAGCAATTAATAGCTCACTCGGCTAATAAAAACTACGAAGCCGCGCATGGAAACTCCTCTCGTGTGAAGACATGCTTCCTAACGAGTGGAAATACTGACATATTGAAAAATTCCTCTTGTGTGAAGTGAGTCTTGGTAGCAATTTAAAGCAACCTTTGAGGAAGTCCACCGGGGCCCATCGTTCTATAGGACGTTGTTTTGGCGTAATGACTTGCTCCCTTCTTTTGCTGAAAATTGCTTTTTAGAGTAGCTGGTGTTGGTTCACCACAAGAAGTTTAATACAATGATAATGTCTGCTATTTTCGGCTAGTTTGAAAACGTAAGATTTATATGCATACAAAATCCTACGTACACACACCGTAAGTATACATACATACATATATTATATATATGTATATACACACATTTATATGAGATATGTATATATGATATGATATATATATATATATATATATATATATATATATATATATATATATATATATATATAAATATACACACGTGTGTGTGTGTGTGTATCTATATATCCATATAAATACAGTATATATAAAGGTATATATACATGTATATATATTGTGTATATATATGTACAGTATATAAATCTTATATAATATTTTGGCAATTTTTTCCCTTTTAGTGAATCATGGAGGAATTTCAAAAGATGATAGAAGATGTGAATAGAGAAAGCAGAAAGGAGCTACTGAAAATGAATTAGTAAAACTAAGATAATGTTTAATGAAAATGCAGAGAGACAACATATAAGGGTTACGCACGAACATCTGGAGATTGTTAATGAATGTTACGTATTTAGGACAGACGGTAAGTGTTTCCGCAGGACACGAGACTGAAAATAAAAGAAGGATAAGCATGAGATGGAGAGCATACGGTAAACGAAATATTATGAAAATTAACATGCCACTTTCTCTAAAATGAAAAGTATTTAATTAGATGGTCCAACCAGTATTAACATATATCAGAAACTTGGAGCCTTACTAAAGCTTTAGAATGTAAGCTAGTTACAACTTAAATCTATGGGAAATATGATGAAAATAACTATAGGAGAGAGTAGAAGAACATGGATACGAGAACAAACTGAAGTTGAAGATATTAATCTTTGACACCGTTGTTCAATTAGTTCATTATGCATGTTGCATAAGATTTTTCATAACTCTGACTATCCTTTACATTCAGATCTTTCTGGGCAGTTAATTTTGATAGCCAGGCCTTCTCCATCATGAACCTCAATACTACACAGTATTCTAGAAGTTTTATTCCAGCTGTGACCAAATTGAGAAATTATCATCCTAATCGGGTAGTTGAATCAGTAGAACTTCAAAAGTTCAAAGTTGCAGCAAATTTTTTATGTTGAACAGGCTGACATAAGTCTTTTTATAGTTTATATATGACATATCTGTTTTGACGTTGTTGCTGTTCTTAGCATGGTTTATTGTTAATTTGTTCTCATTTATTTCCTTATTTCTTTTCCTCACTGGGCTATTTTTCCCTATTGGAGCCCTTGGACTTATAGCACCTTGCTTTTCCGACTAGGGTTGTAGCTTGGATAGTAATGATAATAATAATCATAATAATAATATATTACCAACATGTAAAAAAAAGAAATGGACAAGGGGAGGAGGATAACTGGACTTTAAGAATAACAGAATGGGTTCATAGAGATTGTTAAAGAAGCAGGAAAATGAGAAGACGATGAATTGACGAGCTAGAAAATATGTGTTGGCATTCAGTAGACTGACATAGAAAGACCATAAAATTTAGTGAGTGAAAGCACATATCCTAGGCCTTTAGCCTTTTATATTACTTTTCTATAACTTTTTTTAATATTTATACTTTTTTATACCAATCCATGGCTGCTCACTCCCTTTTTCCAGCATGGGCATTGGATCGTAAGAAATAGTTTTTAATTGAAATGTAGTCCATTCAGTAACACCTATGGCATCATTCGCAATTCAATCAAGGACTTGGAAGTTCCTTCATACTTGATCAAGTCTAATTTCCTTGCCGATAAACTTTTCAACTATATTGAAATGGGGGATCATTTAGTTCAGGCTTGAAATATGAATGGAGATGTTAAGGAGATTCGGTCGATATTGGGGGAAAAATATTATTGGAGGAAGAAATAGAGAGAGGAGGGTGTGTCTGACAAGTAATATTTGTTCATTTCATGATTTTATTGTCATTGATTTTAATTGGAGCTATCTATCTATCTATCTATCTCTATCTCTATCTATCTATCTATCTATCTATCTATCGAGAGAGAGAGGAGAGAGAGAGAGAGAGAGAGAGAGAGAGAGAGAGAGAGAGAGAGAGAGAGAATAATTTCCCGGAAGCTTAGTTTGATCGATTGATTTATTGGTTGTTATCTGGTGCAATAACTGGTGAAGGTCTTTTACATCGGGAAACAAAAGATGAGGCTGTGTTGGATAATGGAACCTGTTAAAAAAATCCCATTATACATTTTGTTCCGATAGAGAAATAGAGAAAAAGAAAGAGCAAGAGAACGAGAACAATACTAAAATCAGTTTTCTGTTATAGTTCAATAAACTTTTTTTTATTTAAAAGGAATTCACTATAAAGGTTTAAAAGGTCAAAGGTCGCTTATGAATGGCAGAGGCAAGGAGACAGTGACATTGCCCTATTAACAGGACAATGCCCTAGAGACTGACCATATATTATATAGTACAGTATATGTTATATATTATAATACTAGTTTTATTGTAATAAAATTGGAGTATGAAAAGAATTTGACTTAAATGTTCAAATGAGCGATTTTTCATTCGTAAACAATTGCAGTAGTTTTATATATTAAAGTTTTAATAGATATCAACTTATCTGGTGAGCATTTATTCTGCTCAATATATTTACATATATGAATATAATATATAGATATAAATGTATAAATATATGTATATATATATATGTATATATATATATGTATATATAATATATATGTGTGTATATATATGTGTATATGTATGTATGTGTATATATACAGCATATGTATATACCCAGTATATGTATATATACAGCATATGTATATGTATGTATGTGTATATATACAGCATATGTATATATACAGTAATATGTATATATACAGTATATTTATATATACAGTTTATATATATATATATATATATACTATTATATATGTATATATATGTATATATATGATATATATGTATATAATATACATATGTATATATGTATGTATATATTATATATATGTATTTATATATTATATATGTATGTATACTATATATATATATATATATATATATATATGTATATATATATATGTGTGTGTATTTATATAATATATTGTATGTATATATTATATATATGTATGTATATATTATATATATGTATTTATATATTATATATATGTATGTATATATATATTATATATATGTATGTATATATATATTATATATATGTATATATATATCTATATATATATATATATATATATAGTATGTATATGATATATATATGATGTATATATATGTATGTATATGATATATAATGTATGTATTTATAATATTGTATGTATATATTATATATAATATATATTATATATGTATGTATATAATATATATTATATATATATATATATATATATATATTTTGTATGTATGTATTATATATATATATATGTATATAATATATAAATGTATATGTATTATATATATGTATGTATATAATATATATATATATATATATATATGTGTGTGTGGTGTGTGTATGTATATAATATATATATGTATGTATATTATATATATATATATATATTATATATATATTATATATATATGTATGATATATGATATTTATGTATGTATATATTATATATATGTATTGTATATATTTTATATATGTATGTATATATTATATATATATATATATATATATATATATATATATATATATATATATGTATATATGATATATATGTATGTATATATTATATGTATGTATGTATATATGCCATATATATGTGTATATATATTATATATGTATATATAGTATATATAGGTATGTATTATGTATAATATATGTATATACTGTATATTATATGTATACACTAATATATATTTATATATACTCTATATATATATTATATATATATATATATTATATATATATGTATATATAATGCATATATGTACATGATGTATATATGCATGCAGTATAAATACATATAATAATACTATATATACTATATATATATATATAATATATATAATGTATATATATTATATAATATACACTATATATATACGCATATTATGTACGGATAGGGCCTATGTTCATGAGGGTACACGCACGCGTGCATGTACCTACATCACTCATTTTGACTCGCGTCTCCAAAAGTAAACATGAACTACATTAAATACAGTCGACTCAAACTTTTAAAAAAGCGACCTCATACTCTCACGATTATCAAACATTTCAAAAATGAAAAAAAAAAAAAAAAAAAGAAGTGACGCTCCGAATCCCACGATGGAATCTACTAATGATATTTATTTCGCAAACAGCCAGGGCAAACGTCTAGGAGGCTTTGAAGACGGGATCCGGCCTCCGCTCCGCCCGGATTTATTCTTTTGAAGACACGGCTCCGCCTCCGGAGCGGATCGCTCCGTCCGGGGTTTTAATGTGTGGGACAACATTTGCTTTTCTCTTTGCCGAGGTTTTCCCGTTTCGTGTTCGCGAGAAGAAGAACTGTCGAAGGATTTCCACTTGGCTTGTTTGCTCTCTTCTTGTTTCCTTCCACAAAGAAAGACTTCGCTGTTAGGAGTGATACGTACACGATCGAGGATATATGTGCTTTAATCTTTGTTATTGTTGTTATTATTTTATTATTTAATAGTAATTTATTATTATTGTTGTTTTAATTATTGTTTTTATTATTTTTATTATTATTATTTTTTGTTGTTGCTGCTGTTGTTGTTTTATTATTACTGATTTATTATTATTATTATTATTATTATTATTATTTAGCAATTGTATATCCATTATTTTGGACTGTTTCCATGTTTCCTTTAATGAATTAAAGTTATTTCATTACCGGTCAGAACTATTATCAATACTGCGTTCGAAGAGAATGTATATATTTAACCTGATTTTTTTTTCAACTGCTTCCTTTTGATATTATTATTGTGCTGCATTTGTTCAGTGGCTACTTTCCTCTAGATAAGAGTAGAAGAGAGACTTTAGCTATGATAAGCAGCTCTTCTATGAGGACACTCCAGAATCAACTTTTTTTCTCTCTAGTCTTGGGTAGTACCATACCCTCTGTACCATGGTCTTACACTGTCTTGGGGTAGTTCTCTCTTTTGAGGAAACACTTGGGCATATTATTATTATTATTATTATTATTACTAAGCTACAAACCTAGTTGGAAAAGCAGGATGCTATAAGCCCAGGGGCCCCAATTAGGGAAAATAGCCCAGTGAGGAAAGGAAACAAGGTTATTTATTTCTTTCCTTCTCTGGGATATTTTCTCTGTTGGAGCCCTAAGCCTTATAGCATCTTCCTTTTCCAAATTGGGTTACAGCTTAGCTATTGATAATGATAATATTGGGGACGTCATAATTTTTTTTTTTATTTGTTTGTTTTGTTTTGAATGTTGGTAAATAAAGCTCTACTGTAATTAGAGGTCAGATGCCATATTATTGAGTATCTATCTGATCATTAAATACATTTCTGTCATCGTAACAAAAGTGATTATTTGACTGAAAATAGATTTTTTTTTATAACCTGTTGGCTTTTCGTCATTGATAAAAAGAATTATAGTTGATTCGATTCAAATGGAGCTTTATCCTCTTTTTTTTTTTTTTTTTTTTTTTTTTTTTTTTTTTTTTTTTTTCCAATAATATCTGCTTGATTGATTGAATGAACACATTAACAATTTTAACCTTGTGTGTGATTGTAGATTTCTATATACGGCTTTCTTTTTTTAGTAAAAAATTGGTTAATTTTCGAAAACAAAGTGAAATTGTATGAATAGCAGAAGGGTTTTGCGAAACCTGTTTTGGATGTATAATGTATACAAATGAATAAAAATAATTAATGATAAAAATATGTTGGTATACTTATGTTCAAATACATTTTATCTTTTTTGTTTCCCGAATTTTTTTATAATAAAAGAATTTGCAAGGGAAAATGAGAGAGAGAGAGAGAGAGAGAGAGAGAGAGAGAGAGAGAGAGAGAGAGAGAGAGAGAGAGAGAGAGAGAGAACGATGGCATTACTCTTAGCAGTTATTGTGAATTCACGAGAGAGAGAGAGAGAGAGAGAGAGAGAGAGAGAGAGAGAGAGAGAGAGAGAGAGAGAGAGAGAGACGAAGGCATTGCTCTGCAATTGATGCGAATTCACAGAGAGAGAGAGAGAGAGAGAGAGAGAGAGAGAGAGAGAGAGAGAGAGAGAGAGAGAGAGAGAGAGAGAGACTACCTACGACATTGCTTTCTATCAGTTGATGCGAATTCCCCAGCTCCCTTAAAAGTAACACAGCGAATAAATCTGTCAATAGACGTGGAACAGTTTTAACACTTCCTCAATTTTGATACGGATTTCCTTAAGTATTTTTCCTATTAAAAGAGTCGTTCATCTCCCAGCAGACATGTCTAACGTTTCCCCAAAGAGATTGGATCCATCTATTTGCCTTACACCTTTTGTTTCACCCTTTTTACCCTTTCCCACCCTTGTTCACCCTTTCCCACCCTTGTTCACCCTTTCCCACCGTTTTTTCACCCTTTCCCCACCTTTTTTCACCCTTTTCACCCTTTCCCACCTTTTTTTCACCTTTTTGACCTTTTCACATTTTCTCACTCTTACCCACCTCTTTTCACCTTTTTCACTTTTTTTCACCCTTTCCCACCTTTTTTTCACCCCTTTTCACATTTTCTCACCCTTACCCATCTTTTTTCACCTTTTTCACCTTTTATCACTTTTATTTTTATTACCATTTTCCCACCTTTTTTCACCCTTTCCCACACTTTCCCACCTTTTTTTACCCTTTTTCACCCTTTCCCACCCTTTTTCACCCTTTCCCACCTTTCCCACACTTTCCCACCTTTTTTCACATTTTTTCACCTTCCCACTTTTGTTTTCACAATTTTCTTCATTTTTTTTTCACCTACATTCCTTAGGAGTGAGCAACTTAAAACATCCAGTAATACTGACTGCAAAATTCCTTGTCGACAATGTAAGATTCCTTGTGAAAATCCAAAATACCTTGTTGAC
>NC_090752.1:62193600-62204279 GCF_036898095.1 Palaemon carinicauda | reverse complement strand
TAAGGCTCCAAGTTTCTGATATATGTGTTAATACTTTTCCTTTTAGAGAAAGTGGCATGTTACTTTTCATAATATTTTGTTTACCACAAGCTCTCCATCCCATGCTTATCCTTCTTTTATTTTCAGTCTCGAGTCCTGTGGAAACACTTACCGTCTGTCCTAAATACTTAAGATTCATTAACAATCTCCAGATGGTCGTACGTAACTGATATATGTTGTCTCTGCATTTTCATTAAACATTATCTTAGTTTTACTCATTTTCAGTAACTCCTTTTCTGCTTTCTCTATTCACACCTTCTATCATCTTTTGAAATTCCTCCCATGATTCACTAAAGGGGAACAAATTGGCAAAATATTATATAAGACTTATATACCGTCCATATACAGTATATACACAATATATATATATATATATATATATATATATATATATATATATATATATATATATATATATACCGTATATATACTGTATTTATATGGATATATACACAAACCCGTGCACACACACACACACACACACACACATATATATATATATATATATATATATATATATATATATATATATATATATATATATATATATACTGTATATATATATATATATATATACAGTATATATATATATATATATATATATATATATATATAAATTGTGTATATATACATATATATACATATATATAATATATGTATGTATGTATGTATACTTACGGTGTGTGTACGTAGGAGTTCGTATGCATATAAATCTTGCGTTTTCAAAAATAGCCGAAAATAGCTGACATTACCATTGTATTAAACTTCTTGTGGTGAACCAACACCAGCTTACTCTAAAAAGCAATTTTCAGCAAAAGAAGGAACCATGTCGTTACGACAAAACAACGTCCTATAGATCGATGGGCCCGTGGACTTCCTCAAAGGTTGCTTTGATTGCTACCAAGACTCACTTCACATAAGAGGAATTTTCCAATATATCAGTATTTCCACTCGTTAGGAAGCATGTCTTCACACGAGAGGAGTTTCCACGCGCGGCTTCGTAGTTTCTATTAGCCGAGTGAGCTATTAATCGCTGCCCGCTCGGAAAAGCCCCCGCCCGCACGGGAAAAGCGCCCGCCCCGCTCGGGAAAATCGCCCCGCCCGCTCGGGGAAACCCCCCACCCGCTCGAAAAAATCTCTGCCCGCTCGGGAAAACCCCCCGCCCGCTAGGGAAAACACCCCGCCCGCTCGAAAAAATCCCTGCCCACTCGGAATAATCACTACCCTCGAGTGAAAATCACTTCTCGCTCTTGAAAATCCCTTCTCACTTGAAAAAAAAAAAAAAAAACACTGCCCACTCGGAAAATCGCTGCCCGCTCGAGAAAACACTGCCGGCTTGGAAAAATCCCTGACCGCTAGGGAAAATCCCTTGTCACTCGAAAAAGTCACTGCCCGCTCGGAAAAACACAGTTCTTTAGGGAAAGTCCCTTCTCTCTCGAGAAATCACTGCCCGCTCGGAAAATTTTCCGAGCGGCCAGAGTGTAAAGAACCTCATTGATCTCCGTTGATTTCTAATCCACGCGGATGCAACCATCCGGCATCAATCTGTTCGTGTGAAGGAGGCCTAACATTTTAATTGGTTGCTCATTTTTCACGATACACAACAGCTAAAAACTTTTTAACAACGATACATAGGAAGCTCAAGATCATTTTAGCTTGAAAACTGCAATGGGTTTAAGGTTGACGTGGCCTCATTGGTAACGTCTCTGCCTGGCATTTGCCAGTCGGGGGTTCGAGTCCCGCTCAGACTCGTTAGTGCCATTAGTGTCTGCAACCTTACCATCCTTGTAAGCTAAGGTTGGGTGGTACGGAGAGTCTATAGGTCTATCTGCTGAGTCATCAGCCCTCCCTGGTCCTAGCTTGGGCGCTTATCATATAATATATGGTCAGTCTCTAGGACATTATCCTGCTTGCTTGGACAATGTCACTGTCCCTTTCCTTTACCATTCATGGGCGACCTTTAAACCTTTAAATGGAAATAAAACGGTCACGAGAATAATGCATAACAATAACACTTCCAAATATAATATTCTTCAGTCGTGTACAACATCTCGGTTCATCTAAGTAATGAACTGTGACCCCTTTAATGTCTCCTGAAAATTCCCGGAACGACAAAGCCCATCTAGGAGGGGGGGGGGCAGATCCATTGTTTCATTTCCAGAATATTCCATAACCCTTTAACATGTACTTTCTCCTTCTCTCATCCTAAAGGGAACTCTCGCGAGACCAGAATACGTAAAAGGAAGCACCACAAAGGATAGAATTTTTTTTAGGAGACATTAAGGTGTTTCTTTACTTTTACTGGTCTTAACAGCATTTGGAGAGAGAGAGAGAGAGAGAGAGGAGAGAGAGAGAGAGAGAGAGAGAGAGAGAATTAGCACACGAGGTTAATGTGATGTGTTATGATAGATCTAGTAGAACATTTTGTTGTAATAATAATAATAATAATAATAATAATAATAATAATAATAATAATAATAATAATAATAATAATAATAATAATAATAATACTAAAACTATCAAAACTACTACTACTAATAATAATAATAACAATAACAATAACAATAACAAATAACAAATAACAAATAAATAAATAATAAATAAATAATATATAAATAATAAATAATAAATAAATAAATAAATAAGTAATAATAATAATAATAATAATAATAATAATAATAATAATAATAATAATAATAATAATGTGAATATTTCTTCTATTGACTTCTATTGATAAGAAACATTCTAGCTGGTGTTAACGAGGCACTGTAGAAATTTCTTTTTTATTTAATATTTAACATAAGCGTTTAATTGTAATTCAAAATAAGATAATCAAATTATAAATTATCATCCTTAATCAAGGTGAAAGAAAATAAATATTAACATAAGTTTATATAAAAATTATAACGAGATCATTTGAGAACTCAGCTACATGGAAATGCTAGTAATTTAAATGAATATTAATGATTTTTATCCTATATTTCCCATTAATTGATATTTCAATTTAATATTTGAACCCGTTTAGCATTAAAAAAAAAAGTAGAAAAAAAGGCAGGGGAAAGAAAAGACGACGATGGATTCGCGAGCTAAAAAAATTCTCGGTTATAGACTGCCATTGAAAGACCATTAACAGCGCAAGTGGAAGGACATGTCCGAGGCCTTTGTCCTGCAGTGAACTTGATACGTCTGATGAGGATGACGACAAATAACTATGTTTGGCCAACTTTTTTTTTATTAAAAAAGGGAAGAAACTAATAATTACAAAATTATCTATTTCATTATTATTATTATTATTATTATTATTATTATTATTATTATTATTATTATTACTTGCTAATCTACAACCCTAGTTGGAAAAAGCGGGATATTATAAGCCCAAGAGTTCATACAGGGAAAATAGCCCACTGAGGAAAGGAAATAAGGAAAACTACGAGAAGCTCATGAACAATAATAACATTTAAATAAATCTTTCCTATGATATAAAAGACGAATTTTGGCTTTACTCCGTCGCATTTTACTTGGTCTTTGGATTCTGTCTGTGTGTGGCTGTGTATGTGTCTGTGTTCCCACTCCTGATGATATATTGAAAGAAATTCGTTACAATGGAGTCATCAACTGGGGGATGACAGCTTTGAGAGGCTGTAGTTATTTCTTGGGGGAAACTGCGCTCTCTCTCTCCTCTCTCTCTCTCTCTCTCTCTCTCTCTCTCTCTCTCTCTCTCTCGCATAAACAATCTCGTATGTACAAATACACAATTATATATGTATATATATATATATATATATATATATCCATTACATATATATACATACATAAATACAAATACATATATATTATATATACATATATACATATAAATACACATTTATATACATATATATACACACATATATACATATACGCGCACACACACACACACACACACACATATATATATATATATATATATATACATACATATATATAAATATATATATACACATATATATTCTGTATATTCCATTTCTAGATAAAAAAAAAACTTAACCGGATATTCCCCGAGAAGCTTTTAAAAAAGCTCCTCAGTTAACAGTGATTAATCTGTGGCGAGAAATAACTCTTGTTTTTCTATCTAGAATAATATCCGAAAGGCCGCTAAAAGAATTGAATTGCTATTCCGATATGCAATACTTTCCCAAACATTTCAGGCAGCTACTAATAATTATTGGTGTAATAAAAGAGATATTTTTTTTTTGAATTCCTATCCATGTGCATTTTATAAAGGGGTTGTTATATATATATATATATATATATATATGGGGGAAGTATTTTTGATTTTACATTATATTATGGATGTTACTTTTCATTAATCGAAACATATGAATCTGAAGATTCGTTTTTCTGTAATATATCAAAGTGAGGACATTGAAACAAAATGAGACATGGAAACAAAATGAGACATTAAAACAAAATGAACCACTGAAACCAAATGAGACATTGAAACAAAATAGGACATTGAAACAAACTGAGACATTGAAACAAAATGAGGCATTGAAACAAAGTGAGACATTGAAACAAAATAGGACATTGAAACGAAATAGGACATTGAAACGAAATTAGATATTGAAACAAAATGAGACATTGAAACGAAATGGGATATTGAAACAAAATGAGACATTGAAACGAAATGGGATATTGAAACAAAGTGAGACATTGAAACGAAATTAGATATTGAAACAAAATGAGACATTGAAACGAAGTGGGACATTGAAACGAAATTGGATATTGAAACAAAATGAGACATTGAAATGAAGTGGGACATTGAAACAAAGTGAGACATTGAAACAAAATAGGACATTGAAACGAAATGAGACGTTGAAACGAAATGAGACTTTGAAACAAAATGAGACATTGAAAACAATTATGAAAAAAAAGGGGCAGATCTATTCAAAAAGTGTTTTTCATCCAGATACATTTTGGTGTTCTAATTAGCAAAGGCATTTGTAGGTTTAATTGAAATATTTGTAGAATAATATCAATGAAATGTTTCTTTCACCTCAATTTTTTTTCTCGAAAATAATTAAGATATGACACTATTCAAATCTATATTAAGGAAGAATATGTTATTTTTCCAAGTTGCAAGATATTATTAGCTTTATTTCCTGTCTCTTATGTAAGAATATTTGAATCTATCTGAACATTCTTAAGATTGGATGTCACAGAGTTAAACTGTACTCAGTAAAGCGCAGGACCCCCCACTGCGGCACCTTGTTTCTCGACATTTTGACCTTGATCTTTGAACTCCACACAAGGCTAGAGTATGGCTCCAGTTTTTTTGTGTTCATTAATTATGCTATTAATTGCCATACCGCAGATCATGAAAAGAGCCACACATGGCTAGAATATGGCTCCACAGAAGGCTAGAGTATGGCTCCAGTTTTTTGTGTTCATTAATTATGCTATTAATTGCCATACCACTGATCTTGAAAGAGCCACACAAAGCTACAATACGGCTCCAGTATTTTATAGTGAAGCATAAGAAGAAAACAAATTTGGTTTTCATTTTCTCAGACCCAAAAATGCGCCTCTTGTAAATAAAACATTTTTTTTTCCTCCAAATCACACAATAGCACAGTGATACGAGTATTGCCTGGCCACCATATTCTACCTTAAGAAATATTTTAGAGTAACCAACATAACAAAAGGAAGGCAGGTATTTCACGAGATGCGTTCTTCCTTATATAGGATATAACAAATCCTTATTTCATATATTCTTTTTCGATGGGAAGATACTACCTCCGCAATGTGTATTATTTACTAAACAAAGACTAAAATGTTTGTTTTTTGTTAGGATATCCCAGGGGGGTACTAAGGCAGAAACAGTATTAACAGAGAGAGAGAGAGAGAGAGAGAGAGAGAGAGAGAGAGAGAGAGATAAGTACAAGAATTTTGGACGTCTCACGGACTTTTTAGTTCATCCACGAAAACTTTCTTTGCTCTTGGGTAAGGCGAATTAGTTAGTTTAGGTTTTGTATGATCTTGTCTAACTTATGTGAGAGAGAGAGAGAGAGAGAGAGAGAGAGAGAGAGGAGAGAGAGAGAGAGAGAGAGAAATTATATGTTTAACAATGAAGTTTCCATCATAGTCTTTTCAATATCGTTATAGTAGTTGAATAAACCAAATAACAACATACCAATGTTGACATTTTGGGCCATCATAAGAGAATGCACAGGGGTCAACAACCCCTAATGGCAGGGGAGGGGGGGGAGTGATTGTTTAGACTACGCGTCATTGCTTGCATTGGCCCAAATATTTCGTCGTCAATATTGACAGATGTGGAGTCAGGGCTACTTGTGGTAAAACTTGCTTTTTTCTGGAGAGAGAGAGAGAGAGAGAGAGAGAGAGAGAGAGAGAGAGAAAGAGAGAGAGAGAGAGAGCCTTACCTTACCTTATTTTTTTATTGCCTTATTTTTTGTTTGGGTTCCCCCAGGTCCCTCAGTGTGAGGCACCTCGTATATCCACCAGAGAGTTGCTAATGCATCTTCCGGTGTATTTTGCATCTTCCAGTCTTGGATGGTCTGGGATGCATCTTAGGTATTTATCGAGCTGATTCTTAAACACATCTACGTTCACTCCTGATATGTTTCTTAGATGAGCTGGCAGCACATTAAATAGTCGCTGCATTATCGATGCTGGTGCGTAGTGGATTAATGTCCTGTGCGCCTTTCTCAGTTTACCTGGAATGCTTTTTGGCACTATTAATCTACCTCGGCTTGCTCTTTCTGATATTTTAAGCTCCATGATGTTTTCAGCAATTCCCTTCTATTTGCTTCCATGCTTGTATTATCATGTAGCGTTCTCTTCTCCTTTCTAGACTGTATAGTTTTAAAAATTGCAGTCTTTCCCAGTAGTCAAGGTCCTTAACTTCTTCTATTCTAGCTGTATAGGACCTTTGTACACTCTCTATTTGCGCAATATCCTTTTGGTAGTGTGGGTACCATATCACATTGCAGTACTCGAGTGTACTACGCACATAAGTTTTGTAAAGCATAATCATGTGTTCAGCTTTTCTTGTTTTAAAGTGTCTGAATAACATTCCCATTTTTGCTTTACATTTAGCCAACAGTGTTGCTATTTGGTCGTTGCATAACATATTCCTATTTAAAATTACACCAAGGTCTTTAATTGCTTCCTTGTTTGTGATTGTCTCATTATTAGGTCCCTTGTATGCATACACCATTCCTTCTCTGTTTCCATAATTTATTGATTTGAATTTATCGGAGTTAAATACCATCCTATTTATCTCCGCCCATTCATATATTTTGTTTAGATCTCTTTGTAGTGAGTTCCTATCTTCATCACAAGTAATTTCTCTACTTATTCTTGTGTCATCGGCGAAACTTCTCACTACGGAGTTTTCAACATCACAGTCTATGTCTGAGATCATAATAACAAATAGCAGTGCAGCTAATACCGTACCTTGGGGCACACCAGATATTACCTGGGCTTCATCTGATTTCTCGTCATTTGCAACCACTATCTGTTTTCTGTTTTGCAGGAATTCTTTTACCCATTTTCCTATCTTTCCCACAATATTATGCTTTCTCATTTTTTTCTCCAATATGTTATGGTCTACCTTGTCAAAGGCTTTTGCAAAATCTAGATAGATCACATCTGTGTCTTTTTCATTTATCATATTATTGTATATGTTTTCATAGTGTGCTATCAGTTGGGTCTGTGTACTTTTTCCAGGTACGAAACCGTGTTGACCCATATTGAACAAATTATTTTTGACCAAATGGTTCATTATTTTCTTTTTTATTACCCCTCTCATACACTTTCATAATATGTGATGTTAGACTAACAGGTCTATAATTGCTTGCCTCTAGTCTTGATCCACTTTTGAAGATAGGGGTTATATAAGCTAATTTATGTTTAACATATATCTCGCTCATATCTACACTCTGTCTTAGCAGTATTGCAAGCGGCTTCGCGATAGTGTTTGCAGTTTTTTTTTAACAAAATCGCTGGAACTCCTTCTGGTCCGGCTGCCGATCCATTTTTAATTTCGTTTATAGCCGTGACAATATCTGCTTCATTAATATCTATATCCGTTAGATATTCGACATTTTCTTCTCTCATTTCTGTTTCATTATTCTCATTCGCAATTCTTGGCGTGAACTCACTCTTATATTTTTCTGCTAATATGTTGCATATTTCCTTTTTTTCATTCGTTAGCCGTCCTTCAATTCTTAGAGGGCCTATTTCTATTCTCCTTTTATTCATCTTTTTTGCATAAGAGTAAAGTACTTTGGGGTTTCTTTTTATATTTTGAAGTGTCCTTTCTTCTAAGTCCCTTTTTTCATTTTCTTTCGACTGTATAATCTTTTGTTCTGCATTTTTTATCTTACATTCTATTTCCCTCATTTTCCACACATTTTTTTCTTTTGCAAGATTTTTCTTCCACTTTTTAATTTTCTGAAATAAGATCCTTCTGTCTCTTGGTATGCACGTCTTTTGTTTATTGTTTTTTTTCGGTACATATTTTTCAACAATTTTCTCCAGTATTTTGTACAGTATATCCGTATTTACCTGTATATTATCACTTATAAATACATTTTTCCATTCTTTATTCAGTTCTTCATTTATTTCTGACCATTTTATATTCTTACTGTAAAAGTTATATTTTCCATATCCTTCCCAAAGTTTTGTGCTTTTATTAATTCTGTGATCACTTGCTTTGGAATGGACTATCAATTCTATGACATTGTGGTCTGAAATTCCCGTGTTATACACTATTATTTCTTTAACATAATTCACCTCATTCACAAATACTAGATCTAGGACATTTTCCTTTCTTGTTGGAATGTGGTTTATTTGTTGCATATTATGTTCTAATAGCATATCTTGAAGCTTTTCAAATTGCCCTCTTATCTTCTGCGCTACTATTACTCTCTTTTTTATATGTATACATACAACCACTTTCTTCTATCCGTTCTTTCCAATCCACAAAAGGAAAGTTAAAATCTCCGGATAGGAGTATATTCCAGTCTTTATGGTTTCTACATATATCATCTATTTTTTCTATTATTATGTCAAACTCCTTAGTATTTGGGGGTCTGTAAACTACAATATTCACTAGTTTTTCAAATTCAAATTCTACCGCAATCAATTCACATTCTGTGTTGCTGAGAGAGAGAGAGAGAGAGAGGAGAGAGAGAGAGAGAGAGAGAGAGAGCCCTATCACTTGTGGTAAAACGCCCAGCTTTTCTCTGGAAACGTTGTGATCGCAGGTGTGGTGGAGACTAAAAACATCCCGTTTATCGCCATCGGAGTCATTTCGCATCGCCATCGGAGTCATTTCGCGGGATGACAGAAGCTGAACACAGAAACCAAAGTGGAATTTCACGAGGGGAAATTTGTCCCTTTTTTTCCCATTTTAACCTAAGGGGATTATTTTGATAGAGGAACTCTGCTTTAATAGATTTTATCAGTTTTTCGTCCTCTTGTTTTTACTGAATTTTTTATAGTTTATATATGGGAAATTCATTTTAATTTTGTTACTGTTTTTAATCATAATAAAAATAATAATAATAATAATAATGATAATAACAATAATAATAATAATAATAATAATAATGATGATGATGATGAAAATGGCACAATATTAACAGTAAGAACTATAACGATTAATTATAGTAATAATAATAATAATAAAAATAATAATAATAACTAGAACATCGCACTGAGTGCAGATCTCCGCCAAGGCAGCTTATTTCGAAACCAGTGTGCCTTTCCCAGAATCAATTAACCATTCCCAGCTTTTTACATCGAGTATAAAATCACTGAAAGTTTCATAACTTGACAATTTAAATTGTGGCCGCCTGGTTCATGACCAGAATTTGACCTTTTGCTTGACCTTGACCTTGGATTTTATCTTGACCTTTAACCTCAATATGTATTAATTAGCGTGGAGTTTCATACACTCAAATATGAACCACATTTGAAGTATGTGACAATGATATACAAACTGATTACGTGAATTGGACATTTTGCTTGACCGTGACCTTGACCTTTGACCTTGACCTTCCAAAATATTAGTTAATCCCTGCAAGTTTCTTACAAAACATCAAAGGAATTTAATATCTGCTCCAACAAAGACCAACTGCCACAGCATAAAGGATCTGGATTTTCCTTTCAGAGTCAGAGAGTCATCTTAAGTATAGCAATTAAGTTTCCAATCTTCCTTCTTTCATCTCGTGTGATTCTAATCAAATTTTTGAAGGACTTGGGTGGTAAGTAGAAAAGATGAGAGAGAGAGAGAGAGAGAGAGAGAGAGAGAGAGAGAGAGAGAGAGAGAGAGTGTGTGTTCTCAAATGTTTGAAGGATTTGAGAGATTTGTAGAAAAGGTGAGAGAGAGAGAGAGAGAGAGAGAGAGAGAGAGAGAGAGAGAGAGAGATAGGTTAAAGGTTTAAAGGCCGCTCATGAATGACAGAGTCACGGGACAGTGACATTGCCTTATCAAGCAGAACAAAGCTCTATAGACTGACCATATATACGCATGATAAGCACCTAAGCTATTTTTTTACACCATGGCAAACTTTATGAAAGTTACTGCAAGAATAATAAACAAAATAATAAACAAAATCATACCTTTTATA
>NC_090752.1:62178600-62183600 GCF_036898095.1 Palaemon carinicauda | reverse complement strand
GTTGTTAATAGTTTATATATGATATATCTCTTTTGACATTACTTTTTTTAGAATGATTTATTGTTAATTTGTTCTCTTCAGTTATTTATTTCCTTATTTCCTTTCCTCACTGGGCTATTTTTCCCTATTGGAGCCCCTGGGCTTATAGCATCTTGCTTTTCCAATTAGGGTTGTAGCTTGGATAGTAATAATAATAATAATAGTGATATTTCTGAACAGCTCTTGTTTGTAAACATGGCAATATACCTTTAACAGGTTTAAAGGCCGCTCATGAATGGCAGAGGCAAGGGACAGTGACATTGTCCTAGCAGGCAGGACAACACCCTTGAGACTGACCATTTATGATCAGCGCTCAAACCCCCTATCCACACAAGCTAGGACCAGGGAGGGCCAGGTTATGTCTGCTGATGACTCAGCAGATAGACCTACTGGCTCCCTCAAACCCTCAAACCTTAGCTAACAAGAATGGTGAGGTTGCAGAGACTAAATAACTGATGAGTCTGAGCGGGATTCGAACCCCAGTCTGGCTAGCACCAGGCAGAGACGTTACCAATCATGCCACAACAACTCTAAAATTTAACAAATGGTCAGATATTAAAATGAAATGTTCAAAACATTTAAATGAAATGTTCAGATTATCAAAATAAAATGTTCAAAAAGAACACTATCATGAAGGACGGAAAATATCAAACGAGTTCTTTTTTTACACTTCCTATCCAGGAAAAAAAATACAATTTAAAAGTGATGCCATATTGTATTGTGATGAAAAAAAAAAGAAGAAGAATGTTTTACAGAAATACACACAATCATTCCTAGGATATTACAACACAGAACTATAATAGAAGTGTCATTCAAAGTGTCATAAAATGAAAGATAGAATTGTTGCATATATAAACGGTAGAGTTGTATGATTTAGTGATATTCTAAAGACGATAAATGCCTCTTAATGTGTTTTGTTTATGAGAACGAACACTTATATGTGCATATGAGTGGTTGTATGGGGAATATTATATATACTGTGTGGTTATATAACGTATACATTATGTATGTATATATACACTATATATAATCATATACATTATATATATAATTATATATACATATAATTATATACATTATATATATAATTATATACATTACATATATAATTATATATATATATATAATTATAGACATTATATATATAATTATAAACATTATATATATAAATAAGAGATTTGTATGATTATATATATACATACATAAACATATATAATTACATACATACACACACACACACATCTACCTCTATTGAGACCTAACCCACAGTCTTTTGAAATGAAAGGAGACCGTCGCTAACCCCCCCCCCCCCCACTTCTCTCTCTCTCTCTCTCTCTCTCTCTCTCTCTCTCTCTCTCTCTCTTCTCTCTCTCTCTCTCTCTCTCTCTCTCTCTCTCAATCTGACTTATAATGAAGAACAGAACCTGGTGAATGGGCAATATAACAAAGATCTTCGAAACCAAAGGTAAAAAAAGTAGAAGAAATTATATTAAGAGAATATCTAACTGAGACGTCTCAGATGTCTTAGAATAGTGCGCGCTGAGGTTAGTTACAATGGAAGGGGGGGGGGGGTAAATAAGCCTTGGAATTTTTGTTTTATTATTGAACGAAGAGGAAATATGGATTTCTTCTTTCTATTTACTAGGATTTCTTTTGAGGTCAGAGTCTCCTTTTACATTTAGTTCCGTTCTATTGTTCTTCTTTAATTGAGAAATATCTGTTTATTTAACAGTCGTGTAACCTTAGATTTTTTTTAATTGGAAAAATTCATAATAATTAAACGGATTAATAATATAAAAGTAAGATTTTTTGGCTGTATATGACAAGTGCTTTTTATTTATGTAGATTTAATCTTTTTATGGAAAAAGGAACAAAATAATCAACAGTTTAACAATATAAAAGTAATTTTTTTTTTTTTGCTGTATTTGTGCTTTTTATTTATGTAAATTTTTTAATTTGCTTGCGGTAATTTACAAGGTTAACTAATTTGCATTAAGATCGCAGTATGTGATTTTCATATCAATGCAATTGTATAATATGAATAGACATCATTTATACAATTATATAACGTAAATACTATAGCCATCAATTATACAATTTAATAATGTGTAATTAGGAGAAGCGTAACTAGGATAAGAGATACATCGGATAAGATTTAGTATTGGTTTAAAAGAAAGATAAGGAATAGAAAATATAAAAATACTTGAATTTATATCACGATTAATATAAAACATTGTGATTAAATCTTTTAAAAATTCTGTTAAAATTCACTGTTCGAACCAGAGGATTGTACTTAGAAGGGGGGAGTCGGTGAGGTTTGGATCTGTGCGCGCGCGTGCGCATACATTATCTAAACATTTAGTTGTCATTTTGGATGTCTCCTATACGCTTAGTATATCTTATTCCCAACAGCTAGGCAAGAATGTCCCATTTGTTGATGGCGAGAAGCTACAACTAAAAGATCACTTCTTAGAACGAACATTGAGGAGATAAACGAAAATTAACATCCTGAAGTCATTAGGTTGGTAAAGTCTCTGCCTGGTGTTTGCCAGTCGGGGGTTCGAGTCCCGCTCAGACGCGTTAGTGTCATTAGTGATTGCAACCTTACCATCCTTGAGAGCTAAGGTTGGGCGGTTTGGGGAAGCCTTTGGTATATCTGATGAGTCATCAGCAACCACTGCCTGGCCCTCCCTGGTCCTAGCTTGGGTGGAGAGGAGGCTTGGGCGCTGATCATATGTATATATGGTCAGTCTCTAGGGCATTGTCGTGTTTGTTAGGGCAATGTCACAGTCCCTTGCCTCTGCCATTCATGAGTGACCTTTAAACCTTTAAATCTTTATAGCCTACTAGCGTGATCTTGAGTACAGGGTCTTGCTATAGACCGTTAAATAGGTACAGCAGGCCTCCAAAATCCCCTACCTATCCAAACTCCTAACTGCCAACGTCTCTTAACGGATAAAGAATGAGCTCCCTCAAATCCCTGAAGACAAACACCCAATGGCTCCTTGAACTCCAGCAGAAGCAACAGTGGCTAATGGATTGGGGGGGGGGGGAAAGAAGAAAGGGGGGGGAAAGAAGAAAGGGGGGGGGAAAGAAGAAAGGGGGGGGGGAAGAAGAAAGGGGGGGGGTTACTGGTGGGGTGGGGGTGGGGGGATCTTAAGTCAGTTTCCCACAAGATAAAACAATTTCTCGATCTTTGCCATATCCTTGGGATGTTATCCTTAAAAGGCTTCAAAAGCCACTCATGAATAGCAGAGGCAAGGGACATTAACATTACCCTAACAAGCAGGACAATGCCCTAGAGACTGACCATAGTACATATGATCAGCGCCCAAGTCCCCTCTCCATCCACTAGGACCAAGGAAGGCCAGGCAATGGCTGGTGATTAATCAGTAGATAAACCTATAAGCTATCCGAAACTTTAGCTCACAAGGATGGTGAGGTTCCAACGACAAAAGGAACTAAGGAGTTTGAGCGGGACTTAAACCCCAGTCTGGCGATCACCAGTCAGGGACGTTACCTCGTAAGCCACCACAAGGTCTTTGTGTAACTTTACTGGGATGTCACCGTATTATTATTATTATTATTATTATTATTATTATTATTACAAGTTAGACTACAACCCTAGTTGAAAAAGCAAGATGCTATAAGCCCAAGTGCTCCAACAGGAAGAAACCACCCAATGGGGACCGGAAACAAGGAAATAAATAAACTACAAGAGAAGAGTAAACAATAAAAATAAAATATTTCAAGAGCAGCAACAACATTAAATACTTCACATATAAACTATAAATACTTAAAATTAAAAATTAAGGTTAAAATATGCTGTTCTTTTAAGGTCTTTATAATACCCTGGGATGATTTCGTTTGAAGAAAAGTTGTTTAGTACAACGAAAGAAGAGAGGGAATGTGATAAAGATGACGTGTAATCGGGCAAAAAGGATAAATGAATGAAATATAAATGCTATTTTTAGCTCCTTTTCTCGTACGCAAATTCTTCATTTTTTATACAACTAAACCGGGATATGTTAAAATAAAAAGATTTCATACTTGGGTACTGCCATAGCCTCTGTACCATGGTCTTCCACTGTCTTGGAATAGAGTTCTCTTGCTTGAGGGACCACTCGGGCACACTATTCTATCTTATTTCTCTTCCTCTTTTTTGTTAAGGTTTTTATAGTTTATATATGAAAGAAAATTTAATGTTGTTACTGTTCTTAAAATATTTTATTTTGATTGTTCACTACTTTGTTCATTTCCTTGCTTCTTTTCCTCACTGGGCTATTTTCCCTATTGGAACCTTTGCGCTTATAGCCTCCTGCTTTTCCAACTAGGGTTGTAGCTTAGCTTGTAATAATAATAATAATAATAATAATAATAATGATAATAAAATCATCATCATCATCATCATCATCATTATTATTATTATTATTATTATTATTATTATTATTATTATTATTATTATATAAAACATTTCAAACTGCAATAAAAACACGTGAACTGAAAATGTTGAATATTTAATTTCGAGGCCTTAATCATAAAAGGATGGCATTTCCATTTTCCCTCATCAAATACAAGTTAATTGAAAATCTAAAAATATAACCCATCACTTCACATTTATATCAATCAATCGAATAACCTTTAAAAGCACAAATTCCATGCATATTTATTAACCTTTTCCGCTTTACGTTACTGCATACCTGTTTCATCATATTTCTGTAAAGTTCGATCATTTTAAGGTTTGATAGTTTCTTTGGTCGTTGCAACCTCAACAGCCTTGTGAGCTAAGGATAGGGGGTTTGGGGTAGCCTATAGGTCTATCTACTGAGTCATCAATAGCCATTGCCTGGCCATCCTTGGTCTTAGCTTGAATGGAGAGGGGACTTAGGTGCTGATCATATGTATATATTGTCAGTCTGTAGGGTATTGTCCTGCTTGATAGGGCAATGTCACTGTCCCTT
>NC_090752.1:62171100-62173600 GCF_036898095.1 Palaemon carinicauda | reverse complement strand
ATCTGACACTAAGAACGAGTCTTTTTTTATATTCTTTATATTCTTATCGAAGGAAGAATATGAAGATGAAGAATATAAGAAACGATTTTATTAAGAAAGAATGAATGAGCAAAATTCCATGATAACTATCATGGCAAAATTAACTATAAAGGCCGCTCATGAATGGCAGAAGCAAGGGACAGTAACAACGCCTTCACTAGCAGGACAATGCCCTAAAGACTGGCCATATATACATATGATTAGGTCCTAAGCCCCTTCTTCACCTAAGCTAGGACCAGGGAGGGCCAGGCAATGGCTGATGATCTCTCAGCATCCCTCCTTAGCTCATAAGAGTGGCGAGGTTGCAGACAAGAAACTATCGAGTGTGAGTGGGACACGAACCCCCAGTCCGGCTATCGCCAGGCAGGGACGTTTCCAATAGGCCACCTCAAATTTTAAGAATAGATAAGAATTGTGTAAAAATCGATAGTGTAAGACATCTGGAAGTTGATTAAGAGGTAATACAACATTGCTAGAATATATTGATTGTTTCTGGTGTAACAGAAACGTACAAATAATGTAAAACGATAAAATGAAATAATCATCCAATGAAAGTTGAATAAAATATTCCCTCAAAGTTAAGTTAAATCATAAGAATAAATATGATATTTAGTCTCGTTGAATGTTTTTGGAAAGTATAATGTTAGTAGATTAGCAACGTTAATTCAAATATATGATATTCAATCTTGTTGAATGCTTTTTAGAAGTATAAGATTAGTATATTAGGAATATTAATTTAATATACGTATAATAATTTCTACGAAAGGAAAATACCCCCACCCAATAAACACAAAAGGAAAAAAAAAGGTGAATATTAGAGAGAGAATCAATTATTGTAAATATAAATATAAAATAAGATTAACCAAACCAAATATTAATAGTGATGTGAAAGTTATATATATGAACTATTATTATCAATGACATTCCAAGAGACTTTTTCAGTGTAAATAAAAAAATATATTAAGCAGAATTAACAGATAAAAGGACATTATTATTGGACTAATTAATAGAAACAGCTCTCAAATATGTTTTCAACGATAATTATGTAAAAAAATGATGAATGAAATCGTCTCATTGTATTTTCAAATCAAAGGACATTATTCAACTAGGAAATTTTATAAACAAAAATTTACAGAACTTAATTCATTTCATAAAATTGTTTGCTCTATGACATGATTACACTATAACTAGAAAAACCCTCCGAGAGTGCGGACCTCCACCACGGCAGCTTATTTCTCGAAACCAGCTTGCCTTTTCCAAAACCAATTTAGACTGTAGGCGTATTTAAAGTCTGCGTGACAACCATGTGCGAAATTGGGGTTAAAGTTAGGGTTAATTTGGTCGAACTTTTGCTCGACCTTGACCTTTGACCTAGGACTTTCGAAATTGAATCACTTCCACGTGTCAAAATAAAAATTCATCCCTGAAAGTTTCACTACTCTGAGTAAAATTGTGACCAGAGAGTTGTTCACAAACAAACAAAAGGACAAACAGACAAACAAGGGCGAAAACATAACCTCCACCCAAATTTGTTGGCGGAGGTATACAGTTGCAACTAATGTTATCAATGAAATAATTGGTTTAAAGGAAACTCATAAATGGCTGAGGCAAGGGACAGTGACATTGCCCAAGTAAGCAGGACAAACCACCTCTCCAGCCGATCTAGGACCAGGGAGGGCCAGGCAATGGCAGCTGATGTCTCGACAGGTTGATTTATAGGCTCCCCCAAAACCCCCCATCATTACCTCACAAGGATGGTGAGGATGTACACACTAGAGAAGCTAACTAGTTTGAGCGGGACTCGAACCCCAGTCTGGCAATCACCTGTCAGGGGCGTTTCCAATAGACCACCACAACCCATAGTTTTTTTTTTTCTCCTTGTGTCGATCGTAAGCGGAGGAAAAATAGTACGTCTTTGTTCGCAAATAATCTATAATGAATAAGTAAATGCGAGTAAGTTTAGACATATTTAGCCTTTATATCAAACTTCCCCGTCACTCAAAGCAATCACAAAACATGTCTGATTTATAAAAGCTTTCTTTACTCCTCCTTCTTGTTTTTTTCACAAAATAATAGTAAATCGTACCTGAATGTTGTTACATATTACATAATAGCATGCAAAAAGAACTACCAAGTTTGTGAGAAGGTAATCAAAATTCTTTCCCTTTTATTACGTTGTGGAAGCTACACTTTGCAATTTATATACAGTATATATATATATATATATATATATATATATATATATATATATATATATATATATGTATATATATAAAATTATGTATATAAACACATATATACATATGTGTATATATATATATATATATATATATATATATATATATATATTTATACACAAACACACACACATATATATATATATATATATATATATATACATGTATATATATACATATATATATATATATATATATATATATATATATATACATACATATAT
>NC_090752.1:62163600-62166100 GCF_036898095.1 Palaemon carinicauda | reverse complement strand
ATATATATATATATATATATATATATACATATATATATATGTTATATATTATACACCTCCTAATATCTGGATTCACACTAGCTCGGGATAATAGACAACAGCTTCTGGTTGGCCAAGGAATCGAAGCCGGGCCCAAGAAACCGAGGGATTTACTCTCTCTCTCTCTCTCTCTCTCTCTCTCTCTCTCTCTCTCTCTCTCTCTCTCTCTCTCTCTCTCTCTCTCTCTCATTGTAAATGTATTTCTGCTAATGATGTACTTGAAGAATCTTGCTTATCCTAGGAACCTCCAGTTGCCCATGTGTATTGTGAGCTAAGTTTCTTCGTTGAAAATGGTTTTCTCTCTCTCTCTCTCTCTCTCTCTCTCTCTCTCTCTCTCTCTCTCTCTCTCTCTCTCTCTCTCTCTCTCTCTCTCTCTCTCTCTCTCTATCATTGTGTACGTTTTTTACATTTGCGGACAGAGATGATTACTGAGACTACTATTCCTTTTTCTTATATGTTGTTAGAATATCTTCTACTTTAGTTTGTTCTTCTCGCACCCATGTTACTTGTTTACAGCCTCTTAAGTGTTACTTCCATCATTATTATTCCAATATCTCATTAATATATACTAATGTATATAGGTATATATATATATATATATATATATATATATATATATATATATGTATGTATATATATATGTTTATATATATATATATATATATATATATATATATATATATATATATATATGTTTATATAAATATATATATATATATATATATATATATATATATATATATATATGTCTGTATATATATACATACATACAGTTAGAGTTACCTTATTATAAAGGGTAGATATATAATATATATGAGTATAGAAAACATTTAACAATTTCTCCGCATATTCAATCAACAATAAGCAAACTTACAATGAAAAAACCTCACATTATATAAACCTCAGAACTATGTAGACCTTCATTACTTAATACCAACCTTCAGAAAAAAAAAAAAACTTTCTTGTTTTTTAAACCAAATCAGGTAACCTGGATTCGTTCGAATTCTAACCTTTTAAGCATTAAATCATGTTTGATTCTATGTAAAAACCTTATTGTTGGACTTTTAAATGAAGACTTTTAGGAACGTTTTAATTGAAGTAACTAATTGTAGTTCTTGAAACAGTCAACATTTTTATCGTCCCTAATTGAAAGGTCAAAACCATACGGTATTGTATCATGAAAATATAAAAAAAAATTGACATGAAATAAATATATCTTTTCTTAAACAGTGGAGTTTCGTGTCAGTCTGTCCGGATTTATCTTAATTTAGTATAATCACGAAAACATTCCATAAACTCTTTGTTGCATGATTATAAAATATATGTAAAACTTTATTTTAAAATGATTGTACGAAAATCTATTTGTCTTTTATAAGTTTACTTACATCTAATTGAATACGGAACAAAAACATATCGTTTTAAATCTTTTGTGGTGGTGGTAATACATAATCTTCATATTAATTGAATGATTAAATATCCGAGATAAAAATAAATAATCTTCAAATTAATTGAATATAATAAAATTTCTGAGGTAAAATAACTCAAATTGTAATACTCAAATATAGATGTTAAGGAAATCATTTGATGTTGGAAATAAGAACATATCCTGATTACATTCTCGGTAATTCGAATGAAATTTATCATTTTAATTTTTGTCAAAATAATATTTTCCATCATGGGTTCTACGTACAGTTGGCCACAGAATTACCTCGGTCCACTTAGATGAAATCGAGTACCTATCCTCAATTGGTTTGGCCAAGCTATGGGTTAAATAGCAAACTCACTTCTTCCATTAACGTGTTTTTTACCATTTTTATGGGGTAAGCCTTCTTTTCGAAGGACTTTGCTTTGGCTTTGGGGTAGACCGTAGTCCTGATGGGCTGCCCTGCCTGACATCGCTCAGACCCCGGTAGAGTATTATCATTATCATTACTTGCTAAGCTACAACCCTAGTTGGAAAAGCGGGATGCTATAAGCTCAGGAGCTCCAACAGGGAAAATAGTCCAGTGAGGAAAGGAAAAAGTAAAACTACACAAGTTTAAGAACAATATTAAAATAAATCATTCATATATAAACTATAAAAACTTGAAACTAACAAGAGGATAAAAACTTCAAAATAACAAGAGGAAGAGAAGCCAAATAGAACAGCGTATATTCATGCGTTGTACCAGTCACCAGCGTCCTTCCTCCCAGCAGGGAGGAGTCCTGGCGCGGTTAGGTCAGCAGTTCGAGACGTTTGAGGTGTCAAATAGCAAACTCAATAATGATGAATAAAAATGAAGAAATAAAACACAACGAAGTTAATAGAACTTTTAGAAATATAAGGACTTTCAAGTACACAACTCAAAGATAGTAGCGGAAGGTCAGGTACCTAAGAATACTCTTCAAGATACTGACCTAAATAGAAACTTATTATTATTATTATTATTATTTAATCTCAGTCTACAAAGACTAGATGTTT
>NC_090752.1:62148600-62156100 GCF_036898095.1 Palaemon carinicauda | reverse complement strand
ACAGAGGCAACGAATAGGCAAGGGACAGCCACATTGCCCTATGAAGCAGGACAATGCCTGGAGATTGACCATATTACATATGCTTAGCGCCCAGGCTCCCTCTCTACCCAAGCTAGGACCAAGGAGCGCCAGGCAATGGCTGCTGATGGCTCAGCAGGTAGAACTATATGCCACCCCACATCCCTTCCTTAGCTCACAAGGATGATGAAGTTGCAGCGACCAAAGGAAATAACGAGTTTGAGCAGGATAAATACTAGTCTGGCATTCACCAGACAAGGACGCTACTACCAGGCCACCACAACCCTAAATGAAACCTGAAGAGAAAATAGCGATATATTGCAATGTACTTGCAAAATAATAGAGCTGTAATGAAAAATTTCTCATAAACAATTCTACTCTGCTAATCACATGTGTTATTGCTACATATTGCAAATATGTTCCATTGCAGAAAAAGCGCGAAGCGGAATTTGCTTCAAACACGGAAAATGCAATATTTTGTTTTGCTGATACCGAATACAAAGGTCAAATTGTACTATTTCAATTTGATTGCAATGGAGTAATGTTGCGATCAAAACATCCTTCAAGGATTCGAATATGCGCATTACTTCTCAGTCACATTTTTCCTGCAACTCGCAAAAGCACATGGAATGAAATTGCAAGAAATCTTTGCTTGCATCTATCAGGATTACCCTAAGTGAAAAAAAAAAGTTCTTAACTAACGTTTTAACACTTTTCTAATTATAAGTAAAATGAAGTGAAAAATGCATACGAATAACTTTCATTACTTCGGTTTTAAAACCTTTAATTTCCTATGGAAAAAAAAAAAAACATGAATTCCGTTTTCTTTAGTTTAGGAAAGTTTTTATGATTACATCTCTTATCTAACTAACTCTCAACCAAACTCACCCCCTCCCAAACTTACTCACTTATATTTGTGGTGGCCGATGTGGTATCATCCCTGACTAGTGAACGCCAGACTAGGGCTCGAGGTCCACTCAGATTCCTTGGTTTCTTTGGTCACTGCAACCTCGCTATCCTTATGAGCTAAGAATGGGGGGTTTGGGGGAGCCTATAGTTCTATCTGCTGAGTCACCAGCAGCCACTGCCTGGCCCTCTTGGTCATTGCTTAGGTGGAGAGGTAGCTAGGGCACTGATTATATGTGTATATAGTCAGTCTCTACGGCTTTGTCCTGCTTGATAGGGCAATGTCACTGCCCCTTGCCTCTGCCATTCATGAGTGAAAACAATAAATAAAAATCCTCGTCTATTCTCTCCTTGGAAATTCAGTAGGCGAGTTAATCCTCAAGTGAACGTGGATTATCTCCGCGTGATCGCTAAGAACGATCCAAGTAGAAGAGGAGCTTGTTCTTTCTTCCGCGCTCTGAATGGTTAACCGCTCGCTCAATAGATGGAGCCATTCGTTTCGCATGGGAGTATCTGGCATCTTTTATTCGCACACTCATTTCAGTGATATTAGTAACGGCCTTCCTATCTTCCTTCAGTGTACAGCCTTTGCTCCAAATCTTCACAAGTGTGTAACCAAATACACTAAACCTTCACAAGTGTGTAACCAAATTCACTAAACCTTCACAAGTGTGTAACCAAATTCACTAAACCTTCATAATTGTGTAACCGAATACAATGAACTTTCACAAATGTTACGAATTTCATGAGATCTAAATATTTCATCACCTGCTAGAGGACACGGACTTGTTAAAATGACCTCGAAGTTAAAATATCTGTTTAAAGGTTTAAAGGTCACTCATGAATGGCAGAGGCAAGGGACAGTGGCATTGCCCTATCAAACATGACAATGCCCCAGAGAGTGGCCATATATACATATGATCAGCACCCAAGCTCCCTCTCCACCCAAGCTAGCACCAAGGAAGGCCAGGCAATGGCTGCTGATGACTCAACAGATAGACCTATAGGCTCCCCCAAAGCCACCATCCTTAGCTCACAAGGATAGTGAGGTTGCAGCGACCAAAGAAACTAACGAGCTTGAGCGGAACAAGAAACCCAGTCTGGCGATCACAAGTCATGGACATTACCACATAAGCCACCACAACTCGTTGTTAGGGAAAGAAGCTATTTGATGGAAGCTGGGAGGTGGATGTTTGAAAAATATAGATTGATTTTGAAATCAATGAATGTTTGAAAAGGAAATCGATCCATAATCATGTTGATGAATAAAATCTTCATTAAGTCGGTATCTTCCTACTGAATTGATTATGAAATCATTAACTTTTAAAAGGCAAAAATTAACCTCGCTACTTCTGAAGGCATTTCAAATTGGGGGTTTTCAGTCGTCGTCTTTCAACTTTCTATTTGACTTCCATTAGTGCTTCTTTTGACCTCATTTTCTGTTCAACCTTTTAAATTTTGCTTGATGGAGCAACTGTGTAATTTTCCTTTTAGCCTTCAATTTACGCTTATTTGCGTCAGTTTTGTGAGTGTACGCATACACGTAATCGTTCTGGTAAAATATTCATGTTTAGAAGACAGCAGTTAAATAGAAAGAGTATTCTTGATGATTACAGCTTTGTTTGGACAAATATAAAAACTAATTCAGAAATGAAATTCTTTAGGGTAATCTAAAAATAGACAGTGATGGTTTTCTAGTTCATTAAGGCTGTCAATAAGAAACATCTGGAAACATTCGAGATGTGGATATGGAGGAGGATACTGAAAATAAGTTGGAGAAACCACAAGACAAATGAAGTATTAAGAATAACTGGAGAGGAGAGAACCCTATTAACAACAATAAAGAGAAGGCAGAAAAACTGGGTAGGATATAGTTTGAGAGACTGGTTACTGAAGAATATTATAGAAGGTAAATTTGAAGGACAATGACCCAGAGAAACGTTAAAAAAAGACAATGCTAGATGACCTGAAGGGTGGCATAAGGTACCACGAGCAAAAAGATGTGGCAATGAATAGAGAATTAAGGAGGACGACTAATCCACGAAATGACCTGTCTTATGGCAGAACACTATAATAGTCTGCAAGGTGGCTGTTGGGTAACTACAAAGAGGAGACATGAATGCAGCAGAGTTTATTCAAAAAAGACAATGAACTTGCATACAGATAGTTGGGATAAAGAACACAAACTCAACAGTAATAAAACAAACAATAGAAATCTTCAACAGGTTTTTATCCTCAATGCAGAGAGAGAGTGAGAGAAAAAAAAAACAATACCGTCATAGCGTAGAGTGTGTATGAAACTTTCTGATGCAGTACATGGGTCATCCCCACTGTAAAAGACATACTGTGAAATAGGGGCACCCTTCTCTCGAGTCACACTGTAGGCGGGTCATCTTGCAGGAGAAACGTAGGTTTTAGACAACAATGAAGACAATCTTCTTTGCCCTGAATGTTAATTAAGAAAGCCTTCTGTGTGGGACAGATCACGAAAAAAAGGGCCCATGTAAGGGGGCGTTAGTGGTGGCTTGCTAGTGCTGTTGCGCAGGACAACGTACGCTGCCCTATCGGTATTTGTTGGTTTACTGGGAGCTTGTAAGTCTGGGAGCATGGAGTATATTTTCCCACAACATGTAGACGCTGGAGATTGTCGGAGGAGATTACACATGAAAAAAAAAATCGCTGAGACGACCAACGTGTCGCCATATACCATTGGAGCTGCAGACATATCTAGGACGTCTTTAGAACTAGTCCTTAGTCCCAGGAGGACTCAGGAAGGCGGATCAAACTAGTTGGAGTCATTGCATTGGGACAAAGTTTCTTTGAGGGTCCAATAAAAACGTTCAACCAATCCGTTGGCGGAAGGGGTGTAGGTGGCTGTCAGATGTACTTTTGATGCCAAGGAGATTCGCTAATGATGTCCACAACTGAGGTGAGAGTGGTACCCCTGTCAGAAGCAATATGCTCAGGGATACCAAATATTACTCTTCATCCTCCGAGTAAGGAGGGTGTACATGAGGAAGAAGTTGCTGATTGCATGGAGATGGCTTCAGGCCAATGAGTGGAGCAGTTAAGGACAGTAAATAGGAAACGGTGTCCTTGTGATGTGGGTAGAGGACCTACTACGTCAGCGTGGGTGTGAGGTTGAGGAAAGGTGCCCAATCTCGAATCTGTGTGTCAATTTACTTTAGAAACTTTGCATGAAGACCAGGCATTGAACCAATCTGTAGAATACTCAGTAATGGTGTGCCAAATGAACTACTTCAGAGGCTGTGCAGTAGATCGGCATAAGGGATCTGAGACACCATGGAAGAAATCAAATGCCTGTCTTAGCATGGGGGCAGGTATCCAGAGTTCTAACCTACCCGTTCCAACATCACAGACGGGGATGGTGTTAAGAGTCGTTGAGGGAGATGTCTTACCAATGGAGAGATGTACAGGATGTTCTGCATGCTTGGTACTCTGGATCTTTTCGTTGGGTTTCTATCAAAGCATTGTGATCTAATCCCAGGTGAATGGCAATCAATTTGTTTATTGACTGGGCATAGGAAATGAAATTCATTTTCTCATGGATATTTTGAAGGGTGCAGTTGTATTCAGCCATGGTGGAGAGGTGTCGGCATCGACGCGTGGACTAGGCATTAGACTGTCAAGTGAAGACGTGCACCAGGGACATGTGGTCCATACAAATGAAGAAGGGCATACCTTCTAAGAAGTGGCGAAGTGAGAGGACAGCCAAATTCATCAGCAACTTGCGGTCAAAGGTACAGTTGCTAGATTCCGTCTTGGGCAGTTTTCTACTAAATAAGGCCAATAGGCGGGGAGAGCCACAGACCACCAGCTCAAGTACTGCACCAATAGCGATGTCACTGGCATCAGTGGAGAGGAGAGTAGCATGTGGCAAGAGAAAAGTGAGAGCAGCAACAGTCAATAAGGCTTTTTTTTGCGTTGCAGAAGGCTGCTTCCAGGAGGGAACACCACTTCAGGTCTTTTGGATTACTCTAGGGAGGCGTAGAGGGGAGCTTAGAGTGGTGGTGATGGCTAGCAAGAACTGGTGATAATAGTTTTTCATGCCCAAGAATACTTGTAGTCCTTTGACAGTCAAGGGAGTGGTTAAGATCTGAACTGTTGACACCTTCTCAGGAAGGGAGCGGACACCTTCATGTGTGATGTGGTGCCCTAGGAACAATACTTCATTGGCGCCAAAGGTACACTTGTCGTACTAGACTACAATGCCGTTCTGTTGAAGGCAGTCAAGAATGATGAGTAGGTGACGGAGGCATTCCTCTTTGTAGGAAAAGAACACAAGTGTGCTATCCACGTAACACACTGCTAAACAATCAGGGGCCAGACGCCAGAATCTGGTAAACACAGGGGGCCACGTCGTCTTATTATGGAGATGAATACCATGATTTGTGGGAACCGTGGCCATTTGACAAAGTTCTGGATGGGGAACTTCCCGGTACGACTTGAGGAGTTGGGCTTAGGCATATGTGAATGTACTTATGTGGAGAGCGAGGTCGAAGGGGGCCGGTTGAAGAGGTGTTGTAGAGTACGAGTTTGCATTGACTAACCATCAATGAGCAACATCAACCAGTAGGTGGAAATGGGAGAGGAAATCTGTGCCAAGGATTGGCAATGTGATGTCAGCAACAAGAAACATCCAATGATATTTGGTGCTCCAAAACAATAGTGCGACTGTCTTGTTGTGGTGGGTGGAGATTACAGATCCATTGGCAGCTACCAGGTGGACATCAGTAGTCTTAAAATGACTACGTCGCATCCTGGAGAGTGGCTTTGGTGGAAGAAAATGGTAAGCATCAGTGTCTACCAAAACCCACATAATCGTACCCGCACCATGTAGAAATAAATGATTAGTGATAGGGGAGGCCATAGCCAGAAGTGATGGCCTACTTGGAAGATTTTTTTACCACTGACAACCGTTCGCACATCTATTCCCAGCAGCCCCGAATCTGGAGTGGTAGTAACATAAGTGGCTGTAGAGGTCATTGGTTGGGGTATGATTGAGGTGGCATATGTGGGTGGGTGGTGGATGGCGGTGCCTACAAGTTCGGGTAAGCGTCATATTCAAGGGGCACTAAGTAGGTTCACCTTCCAAGGAGAGCCAACTGCAGCATGTTGCAGGAAATTGATACTGGTCATATCCCCGGTGACAAGCAAAGCCTTTTGGTCCCCCAACAGTTGTTAAGAGATGAAAAAAACTTGGGTATACAGGCAACTGACGATGGTGAGTACTCCTCCAGGAGGTATGTGTTAAAGGCATCGTACGTTATTAGGGTGTAAGCTTAGTCGCAAAGCCAATCGGAGATTTCCAGGAAAGTGTCCTTGATGATCCCCACTTGGCATAGCACTTTGGTGCTTAAGCGAGTCACGCCCTTATTGTGAAAGTGAACCTCGGCGTGCTGAAACCAGGCAATTGCCCTGTAATGACGAAGGGTGGTAGTTTCATGAATGTGGCGTGGATAGAAGAGTCAGGGCATCATCTAAGAGTAGGGCACAGCAGTGAAGGGGAATGTGAGAGGGTGCTAGTCCTTCAGCGGTCACCATTAACAGAGGCGAGGTGAATGCAACCGAGTTTATTCAACAAGACAACCAGCTTACATACTGATAGTTGACAGCAAGAATGACAGAATTAAAACAGGAGAAAACACATGATAGCAAGCTTGAACAAGTTCCTATTATCAGGATGGGGGAGAGTGGAAAAAAAAATCGATACCGTTACAGTGGACGAACGTGTATGAAACATGTGTGGTAAAGTAGTAAGGATACACAAGCAGTGCTGCTTACTACCTTTGCATCTTCTCTATGTGTCTCCGTGTTATGCTGTTCAACATCATATTGGAATTCTTCCAGAGTTTTCTTTCATTATAAGGCGCTTACATCTATGTTTTTAAGGGTCTCTGGAGAGTAGACATTGGGGGATGGGGAACTTTTTAGATTTTCCATTTGAAATATATTTTTTTCCAGTCTTAATTTTAAAAATGATAAGATGTAGAAAGATTATAGTTATATAACTATTATTATTATTATCATTATTATTATTATTATTATTACTATTATTATTATTCATTATTATTTGGAGATTGTTTCATTGTCATACCATGACTCGTCCATACAGTAACACCGATCTCCCTAATCTGATATGTAGTCTGATTTTTATATGTACTTTCAGGTGATTTGATTTCCAAATTTTACATGACCTAGCCATTGTCTGATTTCCTTTTTTTTTCAATCTTCCAATAAACCTGGAATTGGAGAATATAGTTTCTAATTAATCCTTAATCCTTTCTCCTTCCAATAATATTTCCCCTTCCAGTGCATATTCCATTCTCATCATCTCTGTCTTTCCTCTATTTATCTTCAACCCAACCTCGTGTGATATTTTATGCATTCTGGTAACCAAGTATTGCAAATCATGTGGAGTTCTGCTAACAAGGAAAACATCATCAGCATACTCTAGGTCTTCTAAATTCCTATCACCAATCCAGTCCAATCCTTCTCCACCATCTCTGGCTGTTCTACGCATTTCAAAATCTATGAGGAAACACAACATAGGTG
>NC_090752.1:62131100-62146100 GCF_036898095.1 Palaemon carinicauda | reverse complement strand
TAGATGGGGAGAGAGGGGATTTTTTAAAAACAGAATTGAGTGGAAAAGACAACCAATTCCACTGACAGGCTGAAAGCCTACCTGGGAATGGATGTAAGAAGTAAGTAATAATATATATGTATATATATGTATATATATATATATATATATATATATATATGTATATATGTATATATATATATATATATATATATATATATATATATATATATATATATATATATATATATATATATATATATATATGTGTGTGTGTGTATCCATAATGAATGAATGATTTGAAGTTCTCTGACATCCTTATATATCTGCGTGTATATATATATACATACATATATATGTATATATATACAGTATATATATATATATGTATGTATGTATGTATATACACACATACAAACACAGCCAGACACTTTCTCTATCACACAGGGCAAACCCTCTCACATCCTCATTTTCTCTCTCTCCTTTCCAACGATCTAAGCGAGAGAGATAGTCCTCAAGCGAACGTGGATTATCTATTTGGGACCCCGTCCACTTCATATACGCTCATAGTCTTTGACATTATGAGACATGACGAGCTTCACGAGATATAAAGTATATTTCGTCTCTTCCCAGAGAGCAAAAGGACGTAGCGTAATATTGTTCAAAGTTGGGAGAATTGAAAAGAGATATTCTGGCGCATCTTGACATCAGGTGATGGACTGTTTATGTATGTGGATGATTTATTTAAAAGGAAATATTAAGGTAAATAGCCTTATTATAATACTCTGAAATTATATATCCTCTAACTGAGTTTATATCACCATCATCATTATTGTTGTTGTTCTTGTTGTTGTTGTGGTTGTTCTTTTTCTTGTTGTTGTTGCTGCTTTTGTTGTTGTTGTTGTTGGCAAAGCTACAACCCAAACTGGAAATGCAGATGCTATAAGCTCAAGGGCTCCAACAGGGAAAAGTAGCCAATTGAGGAAAGGACACAAAGAAAACTACAAGAGACGTAATGAACAATTAAAATTAAACATTTTAAGAAAAATAACATAAAAAGATATATTCCACATATAAGCGATAAAAATATTCTAAAACACAAGAGGAAGAGAAATAAGTGTAACCTCAAGGGACCCGTCAAAAAAGGACTATTAAAAATTTATATATATGCAAACTCACGCAACCCACTATCACCAAGGTATGACTATTCCTTCTTCCCCTACCCGTGGGAAGGGGAAATCTTGCATCACAAATGTGAGAATTACTTGTGTAAAAACAAACAACTCTTGAATGGAATGGCCAAAGGAATTTTGTAAACCAATATATAAAAGAACTTTTATAAAATTGTCAATCATAGCCTCAATGACTTCATAATGACTTAATAAATGAGTATATGATATAAGAATGTAGCCTCTAATTGACCTCTGAACGGATATAACAGGATACGATGTAGCAGTCTTTTCTAGTGTCTAAGAAACCTCCAAACGTTCTTATGGACTTAAGATATAAAAGGTAAGATTCGAAAGCCAAGCTTCACGTTAGGAGACTATCTAAATGCCCCACTTTATTCATATAATGGATCTTGATATCAAGACTATGTCAGATACTTCATTGATATAATTAATTCCATTCTGAATAGTGGAAAGTAAGTAGAGTTGTTATACAGAAGGTCTTTTAACTTACAAACTTAATAGGTTCTAAAAAGCTGTTTGTAAGCCTTAATTGTTTGAAGGTCCAAGTATGTTCAATCTTGGCCCAACCTGAATCCCATGCCTATGATTTGCAGCTATAAAAGTCAACAAAATAGTCAAGTTTCATTTGAAATAGATATCAGGTTATTCCAAATGTCATTTTGCTTACTGTATTAAATGATATAATATTGTTTTATTACAGTATTTCTTTATCTTTCTTATTTTCAGTTGGATTTGTGTTTGTGTCTCCGAAGGTTTGCATTTTGCCGGACCTTTGCATTTCGCTGGATGTTCACATCTCCGAACGTTCGCATATCTCCCTCAACGTTCGCATATCTCCCTCAACGTTCGCATATCTCCCTCAACGTTCGCATGCATATCTCACTCAACGTTCGCATATCTCCCTCAACGTTCGCATATCTCCCTCAACGTTCGCATATCTCCCTCAACGTTCGCATGCATATCTCACTCAACGTTCGCATGCATATCTCACTCAACGTTCGCATATCTCCCCCAACGTTCGCATGCATATCTCACTCAACGTTCGCATGCATATCTCACTCAACGTTCGCATATCTCCCCCAACGTTCGCATAGTTCCGAAAGTTTGTATCTCCCTGAACGTTTGCATATCTCCGAACGCTCGCATATCTCCGAACGTTCTCGCATATCTCCGAACGTTCGCATATCTCCCTGAACATTTGCATATCTCCCAGAAAGTTTGCATATCTCCCAGAAAGTTTGCATATCTCCCAGAAAGTTTGCATATCTTCGAAAGTTTGCATATCTTCGAAAGTTTGCATATCTCCCATGACGTCTGCATATCTCCCATGACGTTTGTTTATCTCCCATGACGTTTGCATATCTCCCATGACGTCTGCATATCTCCCATGACGTCTGCATATCTCCCATGACATCTGCATACCTCCCATGACGTCTGCATATCTCCCATGACGTTTGCATATCTCCCACGACGTCTGCATATCTCCCATGCCGTCTGCATCTCTCCTAACGTTTGTATCTCCAAACGTTTGCATCTCCAAATGTTTGTATCACGGAATTTCTTATCTCCAAATGTTTTCCAATCGAATGCTGTTTGTAGTTCGAGTGTTTGTAAGTCAATTGTTTGTTAGTCGAGGTTCTCCTTTATCGTATCTCCGAATGTTTGTAAGTTGAATGTTGTTAGTAACTCAAGTGTTCGTAAGTCAAATGTTCGTAAATTGAGGATCTCCTGTAATGGCTTCGAAGAATACTCTACTCCAACCACAACATCCAAAAATGGCGACATCAAAGATGGAACCAGTCTGTAGGAATCCATTCGGTGGGAATAAATTACTATGATGGCGCCGTATCTCTCCAAAATGGCAGCAACTCTGAACCCTCTTCAGGGTTTTTTCCCCCCATCAAACGCCGAAAACATATCAACAGGTATCACATTACGGTAGTTTTATATTAAAAAAATGGGCGCAGTATCCAATAACTGGAGGCAATTTACCGGCACACAACCGTTTCTCAAGAAGGCTGGTGAGGCCCATCTAGGAGTATGGAGCTTTAGGGCTGTAATATATGAAGTTACATGCGTGTGCGAGAGACTTGTTTGTTTGTATTTGTTTGCGTGAATATGGCGGTGATTTGGGGGCATAAAAATGTACCACCAAAATTTTATATTTGGTGTGTGCGCGTATGTATATATATATATATATATATATATATATATATATATATATATATATATATATATATATATATATATATATATATATATATATATATATATATGTAAACATATGCATATACATATATATACATATATATATACATATATATATACATACATATATATATACATATACATATACATACATATATATACATATACATATACATATACATATATATACATATACATATACATATATACACATATACATATATACACATACATATATATACATATATATATATATATATATATATATATATATACATATATATATATATATATATATATATATATATACATTTACATATATACACACACACACACATATATATATATATATATATATATATATATATATATATATATATATATATATATATATATATATATATATATATACATACATATACAGTATATATATACATATATATATAATATATATAAATATATATATATATATATATATATATATATATATATATATATATATATATATATATATATGTGTGTGTGTGTGTGTGTATAAACATATTAGAATGAAAATTAAAATTTAAAGAAATGCTTCATCAAAAATCCATGTACAGTATATGTTATATACATATATAAAAAATCATACTAACAAGGAATTTAAACTAAAATGATTCTAATATTTTCAGCACTCGTGAAATATATAGAAACAGAAAACTAAGGTTCGTATCTCTCTTCTTCTATACGTTTGGTTAATAGAGAATCTTCACTTGTAAACAACTACAACAAACATTACAAAACCAGGGAAAAGGTACTTTGAACTCCCAGCGAAGCAATATCATTGTAAATATTTATAATATCTAAGAAAAATATTCATAAGAAAAAGGTTCCAGGAGAAAAGAAACTCTTCTAAAGTCAATTTTTTTTAGTGAGGCAGATTTGCACCGACTCGCAGGGGTGCCCATTTTGGTCGGAAAAGTTTCCAGATCGCTTATTGGTCAGAAGTATTCGGACGAAAATACTTTCGACCAATCAGTTATCAGGGAAATTCTCCAAGCTAAAAAGGCACCCTTGCTAGTCGTGCAAATCTGTTTCACTAAGAAAAAATTGACTATAGGAGGAGTACACTCCAAAATCAAACCATTGTTCTCTAATCTTGGGTAGTGCCATAGACTTTGTACCATGGTCTTCCACTGTCTTGGGTTAGAGTTCTCTTGCTTGAGGGTACACTCGGGCACACTATTCTACCTCATTTTTCTTCCTCTTGTTTTGTTAAAGGTTTTTAAAGTTTATATCGGAAATATTTAATGTTAGTTGTTGTTCTTGGAATATTTTATTTTTCCTTATATCTTTCCCTCACTAATTTATTTTCCTTGTTGGGGCCCATGCTTTTCGAACTAGGGTTGTAGCTTAGCAAAAAATAACAATAGTAATAATAATAATAATAATAATAATAACAATAATAATAATAACAATAATAATATTTAAAAAATAATAAATAATAAATAATAAATAATAAATAGAAATAAATAATAAATAATAATAATAATAATAATAATAATAATAATAATAATAATAATAATAAAAATAATAATAATAATAATAATATTTTGCGCCGGCTCCCTGAGAAAAGCTACGAGGAAGAAAAGGGAATTAAAGAGGAAATAAAGAAAAAGTAAAGATAAAGAAGATGGCCAAAAAGAAGACAAGTCTCTCCTATGCCATTACTGACTCCATTTACTATTGTTCAAAAATGGAAGGAAAACGAAATGTCATTGCGAAAGAAGACGCCGAGAAAACAGAAGAGGTTCAGATCAGATGCAAGTTGCTTAAGGAAGGTATTGTTACCATGTGTGCCATGATGAAATGTATCATTTACATCCACACGTGTGTCTATATATATATATATATATATATATATATATATATATATATATATATATATATATATATATATATATATATATACATATATATGCATATATATATATATATATATATATATATACTGTATATATACATATATATATATATATATATATATATATATATATATATATATACATATATATATACTGTATATATACATATATATACATACACATGAATTTGTATGTATATATACACAATATATATATATGTATATATATATATACATTTGCATATATATAAAACAATATAAGGGGCGTAACATAGCCCATATAAAGTGGTTTCAGATGGATTAATGTTTAAATTAAACAGTTTCAAAAAATCTAACTGGAATATGAAAATCATAAGCATAACGTTTTTCAGGCCTAAACATTGTTCAAAAAAAAAAAAAATTATTTACCTATTTCATTCACAACTGTGGTGTAATCTCCACCCACCTCTGTAAGTATATGTATGTATACTGTTAGTGTGATTATAAACAAGTTTCTGATTATGTGTTGTAAGCGTATGAGTATGTATGAGCATGAGTATGTACTTCTACGAATATACACAAGCGTATTTACATTGTATATGTATATATCACATACCTATATGTATATACATTCATAATCCAAATATATATTTTCATTTGTATGTACATGTAGCCTATGTACGTAGCCACCCACTGTGCAATATAAAAAGACCCCACTCCACATGGAATACGTATCAACAATACTCATATTGGCACAATCAGCGAATACTAGAAACACAAATAGGAATTAATAATCCTTCACACTTAAGTGAAGTCTCTCAAGATTCTTATTATAGCCACGCGAACATCCCTACTGAAGAGTTCGATCCAATCTCAAGGAAGGAACTGACAGGAGAAGACTTCGAGAGATTCGTTTCTCATGAACAAGGACCATTATAATCTCTCTTCTTCGGCCTCGAAGCTCTTCCTCTAACTAACGTTCATCGCTTCCGGGCTACGATGCCTAATAAGGAATTTTGGTTTTTGGGGATAAAAGCGGTGGGTCGTAATATCTGTGACCGTGGGTTCAATTTATCGTTAACATATGGTGATCCTTTCTTGTTTTCCATATTAGTTCGTGTGCATGTTTATATATATATATATATATATATATATATATATATATATATATATATATTATATATATATATATATATATATATATATATATATACATATATATATACACATAGATATATAGATATATATATATATATATATATATGTATATTATATATATAATATAATATTTATATATATATATATATATATATTATATATATATATATATATATATATATATATATATATATACATATATATACTATATATATATATATATGTATATATATATATTATATATATATATATATATATATATATATATATATATATATATATATATATATATATATATATATATTGATATGTATAGTTGAGTAAAATGTAAGTTTATAAGTTTATTAATTTTGAACGTTATTGTATATATATGCGTGTATATATATATATATATGCATATATATATATATACATATATATATATATATATTATGTGTATATGTGTATATATACATATTCATTATATGGAAATATATATAAACATACATATACACACATACATATATACATATTCATATATATATATATATATATATATATATATATATATATATTATATATATATATTTCATATATATATACATATATATATATATATATATATATATATATACATATATATGTGTGTGTGTTAAATACATACATGTTTACACCATTCATAGACGGAAGATAGTCGCAGAAACATCTAATCATGGTTTAATTCTCTAAAATCTAATAAATGTTCTAAGCATAAACATTTATCTAATTGTTAAATAAATGAGTTATCTCCTGATTTAGCAAAATTAATGACTACTTGACAGACCAAATGTTCCGATTACTAATTGCAAGTTTGATGAAGATATAATTTAGACAGACGCTTTTGGATTTTATAATTTTCTGATTGCAAAATCATGCATCATGATGATGCATTAAGACTAATTGCAAAATGATTCATTAAAAAACAAAGCCATTTCCATTTGCATTTGATTAAAACAGTTATTGAATTACATAAAATGAATATGCATGACGCTAAACTATTCTAATCTCTCTCTCTCTCTCTCTCTCTCTCTCTCTCTCTCTCTCTCTCTCTCTCTCTCTCTCTCTCTCTCTCTCATATAAAACTTGTATTTTATCTGGCTATTCTTTTAATCGATTTGTATGAACTTTTTTAATCCAATTTATTCCATGAGAGAGAGGAGGAGAGGAGAGAGAGAGAGAGAGAGAGGAGAGAGAGAGAGGAGAGAGAGAGTGAGAGAGAGAGAGAGAGAGTGAGAGAGAGAGAGAGGGCGATTTGAGCAATTTGTATGTATTATTTTAATCCAATATATTCTATGAGAGAGAGAGAGAGAGAGAGAGAGAGAGAGAGAGAGAGAGAGAGAGAGAGGAGAGAGAGAGAGAGAGAATGCCTGAATTATTCATTATCAATAACTGACATAAGAGATAAAAATCATTATTAAGTCGAATGCAATTTACAAGAATCCAAATAAATATGGGAACAACGCCGGATAGCGAGACGAACAAAAATTAATTATATGAAATAATTAATAATATACTAAACTATATTTTCATTACTTTTTATACATGGTATATTAGCCTATTGGGAAAGCCACCGCCAGGCGATCTAGAGTTCGAGCCTCGCTCAAGCTTGATAGTTTCTTGTAGTGTCTGTAACCTCACTATCCTTGTGAGCTAAGGATGGAGGTTTTGGTGGAGCCTATGGGTCTACCTGCTGAGTCATCATCAGCCATTGACTGGCCCTGAATGGTTCTAACTTGGGTGGAAAGGGGGCTTAGGCGCTAATCATATGTCTATATGGTCAGTCTGTAGGGCATTGTCCTGTTTTAATATTTGATATCCGATATATAAATAAGCTATAACCCTAGTTGGAAAAGCAGGATTCTATAAGCCTATGGGTCCAATCAGGGAGAATAGCCCAATGAGGAAAGGAAACAAGGAAAAATAATATTTTAATAACAGTACCAATAGAATAAATATTTCCTATATAAACTATAAAAACTTTAACAAAATAAGAGTTACAGAAATTAGGTAGATTAGTGTGCCCGAGTGTACCCTTAAGCAAAAGAACTCTAACCCATTGTTCCTTTCCCTTGCCTCTGTCATTCACGTAACCCTCAAACTTTCAAAAAAAAAAAAAAAAATAATAATAATGATGAGAGCAAATGAGATCTCGATAATATAGCATTTCATATGGAGGATGATATATATTAAGCGTGACTGGAATAAAGTTATGTTTATTCTTGATTTCCATATTACAATTCCTCATTGGTCTTCAGACTGAATTTATTGTTTTTCTGACTTTTGAAAGATTCAATTTAATGTTACATTGTCACATGCCACTTGTGTAACTAGGACATGAATAAACAATATTTAAATACTTTTAAGAATGTTCTGTGACCTTCTGCATGAACAAAGTTTAAATACTTTAAAAAGTGTTCTCTGACTTTTCCAAGAAAGAGGTGAATGTCAAGTTGCTATATATAGCTTTTGTAAATACTTAAGGAATGTTAGTTCCTTTGGTCGCTGCAACCTCACCATCATTGCAAGACTATAGGTCCACTTGCAGAGTCATCAACAGACATTGCCTGGCCTTCCCTGGTCCTAGCTCGGTTGGAGAGGAGGCTTGGGAGCTCAGCATATTTATACATGATCAGTCATTAGGTTATTGTCCTGCTTTCTAGGGAAATGACACTGTCCATTGCCTCTGCTATTCATAAGTGGCCTTTAAAACCTTTGAAAATTGTTCAAGTAATGTAATTATTCATTGAACATTAGAAACATACAATGGATCGTGATTCTTTATATTACTTTGATTAAATTATTTGATAATGAATAATAAATCTTTAAGGAAACTGACTGATGCAATATGGATAAAAAAATTGAAAAGCCAAAACACAGAAATTTCCGCTACAGCCAAATGGCAAACCATTACAAATCATAATCCGTTTTGACGCAGTGTAATTACAGAGTATGCTGGCGACTTCATTCATGTGGTATCGGAAAGTGTGAACCTGGGAGAGAGAGAGAGAGAGAGAGAGAGAGAGAGAGAGAGAGAGAGAGAGAGAGAGAGAGAGAGAGAGAGAGAGAGAGGCGTATATATCACCTTCAATAAATGACAGGCCAGCTATATTGAATTCACATTTAAAGGTTTAAAGGTTGCACATGAATGGCAGAGGCAAGGGACAGTGACATTGCCCTAGCAATCAGGACAAAGCCTTAGAGACTGACCATATACTGTATTATATGATCTGCGCCCAAGCCTCTTCTCGACCCAAGCTAGGACTAGGAAGGGCCAGGCATTGGCTGCTGATGACTCAGCAGATAAACCTATAAGCTCCCGCAACACCCCAACAATAGCTCACAAGGATGGTTAGGTTGCAGACACTAATGGCACTAACGAGTCTCAGCGGGACTCGAACCCTCGTCTGGCAAACACCAGACAGACACGTTACCAATCAGGCTACAACATTTTTCCTAATATATATTTGATATGAACATTGTAAAGTAAACTTGTGAGAGGTCACAATTGTGCGAAGAAAAAAGGCAAATGTGAAAGATCTCATATAGCCCAGCGGCATAGTAAGAAATATGAAACCAATTGTTCAAATTGTTCTAAAAGCACCAAAATTGGCACACATGTGGATTAATACATTCTGAACAATTTTGGATATGGAGGCATTCAAGATTCTCCCCGTAGCACATTTGGCGGCCATTTTTCAAAATGGCCGCTATTTACCGTTAGCGTCATTGAATATGTACCATAATTTGTCTTTTTGTGGATGCTAAAGGTGATAAGTGTGCTAGAGGTGATAAGTATTGTACAATTACACATACTTCTGTGCTTACCAAATAATTTGGCTACCATTTCACAAGAAAATGAATTTTACTTTGCAGCGGCAGCGTTGGTGGCAGTGACGGCGGCTGCAGTAATAGTATAGTGTTGATAGTCATGGTGCTTGTAGTAGTAACTTGTGGTAACATGGTGGTGTTTTGTGTCTTTGCAGGTGAGGCAGCAGCAGCACCACCTGACATCAGAGACGCGTTGTTCCAGACTGCAGCCATGGCAAAGAAGTTCCAACTGGTCGATACTTTTGAGCAACGTACTCCCACAACACCTCCTGAGACAAACTGGAAGCTGTGTCTTGTATGTCAAGAGGAGACAACAGAGTCACTTGTCTGCCCAGTACTGTCTAAACGCCGAGACCCTGGGAGTGGATACACGACAATGGCTGCAAACTTGGTCAAATTTGATGAACTCGGAGAACTGCCAAGAACTGTTCAGTTACAGAGACTAGATGAAGGACAAGGTGTTGAGGCGACAATGGTTGCCCACCAGGCCAAGTGGCATAAAACATGTATGCTCAAATACAATAACACAATGCTACGAAGAGCAGAGAAGAGACGCATCGCAAGCAGCTCAGCATTTGATAGTACTGACAATGTCCAGGCCAAGCGCGCCAGAACACACTCTTCAGAAGCCACTACCAGCGGCACCTCCTGCTTTTTCTGTGGAAAGTCTGGCACAGAGACCCTACATGAAGTAACAACCTTCCAGGTGGACACACGCGTACGGAAGTGTGCAGCGCAAGTTGGGGACAATGAACTCATAGCCAGGCTCAGCATGGGTGATATGGTGGCTCTGGAGGCCAAGTACCATTCCAAGTGTTTGTTGGCTCTTTACTATCGTGCAAAGACCACTGTAGAAGCCGAGCAGAAAACTGACCATGAAGGTGTAATGTCAAGAATCGTACTGGCTGAACTGGTCCTTCAGGCATGAAAATCAGCAATGCCCTCCAGCTTTATCTGACGGAGGGAGACTGTACCTAGGGAGCAAGAGTGACTTGCTGGTGTGCCTTGAAGGCCATGCTGAGCCTCAGTTTGAAGCTCCTACTGTCACTGCTGTTGTCCTCGATGGAGCAGTAATCGTACAGATGTTGAAGCCGGGTACTGCCAACACGTTCGAGGAATATGCACAGCAAGTGTTCATCCCATACGTTGTACAACGTTTCCAACATGTATCACGTCTTGACCTTGTGTGGGACAGCTACAGAGCAGATTCCCTGAAGGCATCAACCAGAGAACAGCGTGGAAAGGGAGTACGTCGGCGTGTTGTCGACTCAGCAGTCATACCAGGAAATTGGCAAAGTTTCCTGCGAGTTGATAGCAACAAAGTGGAGCTCTTCAGCTACCTCTCCACCATGCTTGCAGAGTCCTTTCAAGAAGAAGGCAAGGAACTGGTCGTCACTGATGGGGAGCAGGTGATCTGTGTTCCACAGCAAGAGGATGTCAACTCACTCGCACCATGCAACCAAGAAGAGGCAGACACCCGCATGATGCTACATGTAGCACATGCTGCACAACATGGTCACCACCAGATACAGGTTCGAACAGTAGACAGTGACGTCGTGGTCCTAGCAGTGATGGTAGTCCAGAAACTACCAGCTGGAGACGAACTCTGGGTAGCCTTTGGGACAGGCAAGAACTACCGCTACATTGCAGCCCATGAAATAGCTTCCTCCCTTGGTCCAGAGAAGGCATGTGCTCTTCCAATGTTTCATGCCATCACAGGGTGTGATACTGTGTCAGCCTTCATCGGACATGGGAAGAAATCTGCCTGGGCAACATGGAACACGCTGCCAGAACTCACTGATGCCCTGCTGAGTCTGGCAAATGCACCCACAAGCATCCAAGAGGATACAATGCATGTCATCGAGAGGTTTGTCATACTCCTGTATGACCGCACAAGCAAATGCAAGGACGTCAACAAGGCGAGAAAGCAGCTCTTTGCAAAGACGAACTCTGTTCAGAACATCCCGCCAACCTACGCTGCTCTGGAGCAGCATGTGAAGAGATCTGCCCTTCAGGGTGGTCATGTCTGGGGCCAGGCATTGGTACCAACGCCCGTGCTCCCTCCACCAACAGACTGGGGCTGGCATCGGAGTGATGATGGGCTCTACACACCACTCTGGACCACACTCCCTGAGGCATCCAAGGCCTGCTATGAGCTGGTGTCTTGCGGATGCAAGAAAGGCTGCAAAAACCGCTGCAAGTGCAAGAACGCTTCACTGCAATGCACTGGTCTATGTTTCTGTGAAGGCGAATGCCAGTAGATTGGGACAGAAAACTTGCTAACCAACATTATGATCTGTAGACATTCATAATTCTGGTGACCAGATTTGAAAAGTTCGGAATCATAATTAACATAGTGTGGCAAAATCTACGTTATTGTATTACATGTATGTACTGCAGGATTACACAAGTACTGTGCCTAGAGACTGGGCTTTTGGTCGACTATATAACTACAATCTGACCATACTGTAAACTTCCCGTACTCTGTGTATTATTTTGACTAGCAATTTTGCCAGCAATTTGAAATAAAAAAGCAACTTGAGCAATTAAAGTGTGTTCCTGAAATCAGGTACTGGTTATTAGAGGTATTATGTCATTGAGTATTGAAATCTTCATCAAATGTCCACTTTTTCCACAAAATGGCGGCCAGTTTGGGGGCCATTTTTGAGAAGATTCATCTAAATATCTGTTAAACATTTATTGATGTTAATTCTGATGTAAAAAAAGGGAATTTTGGCCCATCTAGCACCAAACTAACGACACATAATGATGTCTATGTAATGACGCTAATGTTAAATGGCGGCCATTTTGAACAATGGCCGCCATATCTTCCTAAGGGCTAATCTTGAATGCCTCCATATCCAAAAATGTTTAGAATATATTAATCTACATGTGTGCCAATTTTGGTGCTTTTAGACCAATTTGAACAATTGGTCTGCTATGCCGCTGTACTAATAGTCATCTGAAGAATTATAGATTCCAACATCATGAAATGACAAGCCAGCTATGTTTAATTCACGTTACCCAAGATATATCTAATACGAACATTATAACGCAGTACAATAAACGAGTTAGAAGTCATAATTCTGAAGAAAAAAAAACTTGAATCTTTTATAAATTTAGTCATTTGACGCAAAAAGAAAAAAGGAAAAAATCACATCGTATCACGCAACTTAATCATCAATAATATAGTGCAGAATCTGCCAGACATTTGCCTGAATGACGTCAATGGCAGAGGAGAGACAGACAATGTGTACAGACATATTACCATCACGGTATGAGGCAGATACGAATCATGACTTGGTAATGAGAGTTATCATCTCAGGACTGAGAGATTACTTCATTAACATTAATTTCACGCTGGATTACCCAATTACGGTTTATGTTCGAGTGAGTGAGTTTGATAGCGTCAATAGAACAGGCTGACATAAGTCTTTTTATAATTTATATATAAAGCATCTGTTTAAATGTTGTTAATGTTTTTTAAGATATTTTATTTTGATTGTTCATTACTTCTTATATCGTTTATTTATATCCTTATTTCCTTTCCTCATTGGGCTATTTTTCCATGTTGGAGCCCCTGGGCTTATAACTTCTTGCTTTTTCCAACTAGGGTTGTAGCTTAGCTAGTAATAATAATAATAATAATAATAATAATAAATAAATAATAAATAATAAAATAATAATAGTAATAATAATAATAATAATAATAATAATAATAATAAATGGCGAAATATGAAGTATATATATATATATATATATATATATATATATATATATATATATATATATAAAGTATATATATATATATATATATATATATATATATATATATATATATATATATATACATACATATACTTATGCATTGCATGTAGAGACCAATAATTCTCCCTATTTTCATTTTTCCCTCCGCCAACGAAGCTGGAGAGGAGGTTATGTTTTCGCCATTGTTTGTCTGTTTGTTTGTGTGTGTGTGTGAACAACTTCCTGGCCATAATTTCACTTAGAATAGTGCTACTTTCAGGGATTAATTGTTATGTTTAGATGTGGAAGGGAGAAAATTTTGAAAGTCCCAGGTCAAAAGTCAAGGTCAAGGTCGAGTAAAATGTAGAGAAACTCTTACCTCAACATAAAAGTAATTAATGTAGCGATAAAAATCATACATTTATGAACGTTGAAGAATATTCCCATTATAAAAAGAAAACCTTAAGGGAATCCATATGTCAACTAAAGGTTTTTTTTTTTTACCATGACAACTTTTCTAGCTCCAAAGAGACTGATTTCAGATTAATATCGAATTCGCCTTAGAAGTCTTTCATATCCACAAGATCTCGACAGTTTCACATGAAGTGGCTCGCTTCAATTGTGACTCGCTTCAATTGTGACTCACTTCAATTCAGTCCACTCAAAATAAGACTTTTGTCACCCACTCTCCGACAAAGACATAATAACGTCGTATGAACACTTGTGCATCCACTCCAAGATCAAGGGGAACCAGGCAAGGCCTTATAAATCCTTTTGACTTGACCCTTTCATCATCTACAGATGTCGGATGTCACTAACAATTCTGAGGATGTGTTATACACCGATATGGCTTGGAAGTGGTGTTGCCAGATGATCGATGTCACTTGCTTTTACTCGAGATGGATCATTTGGGATCAAACCAAGACCCAGGCATCCAGAGCGTGAGTACTGAACCTCAATGGACAAGGTGTTTAGTAAGTCGTGGCAGAG
>NC_090752.1:62113600-62128600 GCF_036898095.1 Palaemon carinicauda | reverse complement strand
ATTCTATTTATAATCAAAATAAAAAAAGTAATTAATTCAATTCTGAACTAAAAAAGGCGACATGTTGTATCAAACAATCAATAAATAATTGAGTATGTCTATGGGAAAATGAATATTTATAACGAATGTTTATATGTAAAATTCTATTTGTAATTACAATAATAAGAAAATTTATTTAATTGGGATTAAAGAAAGTTTCAATTCGTCACAATCAATAAATACAGTGAGTACTTCAACGGGAAAATCTATGAGGAAGTTTACATATTTTAGTTATTTCATTAAAAAATTAGAAAGCAAATTCTAAGATGAATAGCAGAAGGATTACCCAAATTGTTGATTTCGATATCAGGGGAAATAGGTGTTATATAAAAAAGGATATATCCATATTCGCATAAATGTTAGTTTCTTAACTTACTTTACTTTACGGGATGGTTTTTTGGTCCCATAAAGCAGGGGACCCGCCCCACTTGGTCCCATACAGCAGGGGGAACTCCCCTTGGTCACATACAGCAGGGGAACTCCCCTTGGTCCCATACAGCAGGGGAACCCCCACCCCCTTGGTCCCGTACAGCAGGGGAACCCCTTGGTCCCGTACAGCAGGGGAACCCCTTGGTCCCATATAGCAGGGGAACCCCTTGGTCCCATATAGCAGGGGAACCCAATACAGCAAGGGAACCCCCACCCCCTTGGTCCCATACAGCAGGGGAAACCCCCGCCCCCCGCAGGGGAACCCCTTGGTCCCATATAGCAGGGGAACCCAATACAGCAAGGGAACCCCCACCCCCTTGGTCCCATACAGCAGGGGAAACCCCCGCCCCCCGCAGGGGAACCCCTTGGTACCATACAGCAGGGAAACTCCCCCCCCCCGGAATCCCATACAGCAGGGGAACACCCCCCCCCCCACAGGGGAACCCCATACAGCAGGGAACCCAACCCCCTTTTATTATAGCTGTGTTCAAGCGTTTTAATACAAACATCAATTTATACTTGTGACAAATACATATTTAATTGAACTGTCCATCCAATGGTGTGAAATTCACATGAGGAAGACTTCAAACTAAGACTCAGAAAGTAAGTTTGAAAAGACCAACGTAAGTCTTTGTAAACCCGCTGATGAGAAATACATAAGAATGAAAAATACTCATGAAAATGGCTTCAAACTAGACTCAAAGTAATTAAGACCAACGTAAGTCTTTGTACATCCGCTGATGAAAAATGCACTTGAGAATAACTTCAAACTACGACTCATGTGATACTTGATACTTATATTAATATCAAACCACAAAAATCGACAATTCAGTTTTCAAATTTCTGTTGTGAAAAATCAAATTTTTTAATATTTTCTTTCGACTCTTCGCCTTTCTAGATATCTTCATATTAAGTGAGTGAAGACTCGGAACGGATGTTTGTCAAGACCAAGTAATGTTTTTGTACGTCAGTTGATGAGAAATGTACATGGTAAGACTCTGAAAGTAAGTTTGATAAGACCAACGGAAGTCTTTGTACATCCGCTGATGTGAAATGTACATGAGAATGACAATGTCGGTTTGTCGACAGGGCGTACAGACTAGCACTGAACGTAAATGGGAAGTTGTTGAAATTCGGCTTCTAACGCATTTATTTTATATCAACTCAATTCTTACTTCAAACATTATTAACTGCACTTGTATCTTGAGAATTATTCCTCATATGTAGGCATAATGTACAGCTGGCTTCATTAATTCCGGTACACTGTTGTCTCCTTAGCTTCCCGAGAAGTGCAATATGGTTGCCCAAACCATAAAAGCAAAGCAAGTACACCATGTTTTTCAGACAAATTACAAATTTGTGGAACTGCTCGTCCAGTGTCTTGAGAAGGCTATGAAGCTCACATTTCTGAGAGACCTTTCAGACTCAGAGAGTGAGTTTGACAAGACGAACTAATTGATTGAGTGATTGATTGATTTGAAGTTCTATGGCATCCTGACATCGAAGGTCATTGACACCGATATCGTTTATTATAGATGAAGATTAAAAGAATATTCAATCAAAACCAGAAAAGTAAATATGTCATAAAGGTTAAATAGAATTCAGAAAACCTGCTTCGAATATAAATTTGGAAATGCCAATAGCATTGTACGACACATCATGTCCAAGAATCTTGGCAAGGATGAACCTTCTACTGATGAGAAATACATAGGAAAATAACTTGAAACTTAAGACTCAAATGCTACCCGACACATTAACATAAAACGACAAAAACAAAATAGTTCATATTACTGTTGTAATAATTCAAAACCCGTAATAAATATTTTCGACCTTCAAATAAACCTATGTTCGAGCATGTTAGTACTAAAATCAATTCAATAGAACATAACTTTGACTTACTATATAGCGACTGCATTGGGCCTTATGATGGTCTGGTAGGTAGAACTGAAATGAAAAAGGTATCAAATGAGGTATATACCATAAGGCAATTTTGACAGATTTGAGGATGCTATAAGGCCAAGGGCTCCAACAGGGAAAATAGCCCAGTGAAGAAAGGAAACTGAAAAAATAAAATATTTTAAGAGCAACGACATTAAAATAAATATCTCCTATATAAACTATCAAAAACTTTAACAAAACAAGAGGAAGAGAAATAAGGTAGAATAGTATGCCAGAGTACCCTCAAGCAAGAGACCTCTAATAATAATAATAATAATAATAATAAAAGACCTTCTTCCCAAATATGAAAATACCACTAGCATAGTACAACACATTCTGCCCAAGAATCTTGGCAAAGAAACGATCTGGTTAGAGGAAGATTTAACCGACCAAGGAAAAGTCAAATCTTTGGGATAATGACATGAGGAAAAGGAGGCAGTTGGGAGAACTACTTAGTTAAAGAAAAACTGCAAAAAGTTCAAATGTTTTATGTTGAACAGGCTGACATAAGTTTCTCTATAGTTTATATATGAAATATCCTGTTTTGCTGTTGCTACTCTTATAAAAATATTTTATCTTAATTGTTTATTATTTCTCATTTTTGTTTATTTATTACATTTTCATTCCTCACTGGGCTATTTTTCCCTGTTGGAGCCCTTGGGCTTATAGCATCTTGCTTTTCCAACTAGGGTTGTACCTTAGCTAATAATAATAATAATAATAATAATAAAGGGAAGGCATTCATAACTACCCCGTACGGGGATATTGTCTGTATTATAAGTAGACAATATCTAAAGGGTTTTGACGACCCTTCGGTCCGGAGTCAATTCTTTTCTCTCATACTGTCCCCTTATTTCTTTCATCCTTCTATATTTTCTGTCCAATCCCTTATCAAACTTTACTTCTCGTTATCTCTTCCCCTGCCAACTCGCCATGGGCCAGCGCGGCAGGGTATGGCCCACAATCTCCCCAAATGAGTTACAACCACAGACAAAATTCGGCCGTTCCTGTTAGGTCAGCGGATTTAAATCAAGGCCCAACCACACAGTCTGATTTGGATAGGGACTGTGTGCTGTATAAGCGACTATCCAACCCTAAAATAGTGCTTAACATTGCTACGTACAATGTAAGAACCCTCTCTGAAGAAATACACCTGAGTAGCCTGGAAACAGAGATTATGAACATCAATTGGGATATTATCGGAATCTCCGAGATGAGAAGACCAGGTGAGAAAATCCAAATGCTTAAAAGCGGACACTTGCTTTACAACAGTGGCAAGGAAAGCAAGCAAAATGGTGTTGGATTTCTCATAAACAAAAACTTACACAGCAACATTGAGAAGTTCACAGCCACATCAGACAGAGTTGCTAGTGTCACTCTTAGAATTTCAAAGCGGTACAGACTAACTATCATACAGGTATATGCTCCCACATCATTGTCATCCCAAGAGGAACTGGATAACTTTTATGATGACCTATATACCACTCTAAATAACATAATGGGGGATTTCCATGCTAAAATTGGAAAAGGGAATGAGGATTGCGTTGACAAATTCGGATATGGGGAGAGAAATGAAAGGGGAGATGACTTGATAAATTTTGCTGTAGCACATAACTTCAAGATCATGAACACATTCTTTCAAAAGAGTGAAAACAAGAGATGGACATGGCGAAGCCCAAACCATGAAACACGCAATGAAATAGACTACATACTAGTAGACAAACATAATATAGTTAAAAATGTTGATGTCCTGAACCAAGTCAATGTACGCAGTGATCACAGGATGATAAGATACAAAGTCCAAATAAACACCAAACAAGAAAGGCAAAAACTATTCTTCGTAAGACCAGAACATATCAAAGTACCTGAAGCTCTCAAATCTACATTTCAGATAGAGTTAAAAAACCGCTACGAGATTCTTGGAAATTTAGAAGACCAAAACAGTAATGAAACTGATCTTGAAAACTTGAATAATAACATCATTATTCCCCTGAAGGAAGTAGCAAAGAAGTTCCAGGACACAAAACCCTCTGACAACAGCAAATTCTCGGAAGACACAAAGAACCTCATGAAAAAACGGAGACATCTCAAGCCCCCATCAACAGTGCGGGAGAAAATTGAAGCAGCAGAACTAAACAAAACTATACAGAAAAAGAAACGAGAAGACCTTCGCAATAGAACGACAAAAATAATTGAAGATGTCATCAAACAAGGCAGAGGGTTTAAAACAGCAAAAAGAAAACTCGGCCAAGGGAAGCTGCAATTCACTGGGGTGCTAGAAGAAGACGGATCCCTTACAACTAACCGAGATGGAATAGCTAAGCGAGCAAGAGAGTACTACCAAAAGCTTTACTCCTCAGAAAGACCTCGTTACCATCTTCGTGAAAGAGCAAATCAACACCCATCTCATCACTTTCCAGAGATCACAGCAGGCGAGGTGCGACTAGCTGTCAAGCAAATGAAGAAGGGGAAAGCACCGGGACCAGATAACATCACGTTAGACCTAATAGCAGATGCTGATGAGCCAATCCACGTCAGACTGGCGCGACTATTCAATGAATGTCTGAAGAGGAGCAAAACGCCAGAAGAGTGGAATAAAGCTATCCTCATTCTACTCTACAAAAAAGGCGACCCCAGGGACATGAACAACCAACGGCCAATCAGCCTCCTTAATGTTATTTATAAAATTTTCACCAAAGTTATCACCAACCAAATTGTAAGAAAGCTTGATGAAAATCAGCCAAGGGAACAAGCGGGCTTTAGAAGAGGCTACTCCACAATTGACCATCTACAAACAGTAAACCAAATAATTGAGAAAACAAATGAATATAAGATACCACTAGTAGTAGCACTTGTAGATTACGATTACACCAAAGCATTTGACTCGGTTGAAACTGAGGAGGTCATGTCAGCGCTGGAAGAACAGGGAGTTGACTCAGTTTACATTAATGTACTCTGTCACATCTATGACCATGCAACATCATTTATTCGCCTCCACAAGGACTCTAAACCATTCCAACTCAAGAGAGGTGTCAGACAAGGTGACACTAGCTCACCAAAACTGTTTACTGCCTGCCTGGAGAGAGCTTTCCGACAACTCAACTGGCAAGAAAAAGGAATAAAAATAGATGGAGAATATCTAAGTCACCTAAGATTTGCTGATGACATCATTATCATTGCTCACACCAAAGAAGAGCTTCAACATATGCTCACCGAGCTAAATGAAGCAAGCAAATCAATTGGCCTCCACATGAACTTCCAAAAGACCAAAGTCATGAGCAATAAATATACTGAAAATGCAGATGACATACTTGAAATTGAAAACCAACAAATTGAGGAAGTGGACCACTACATCTACCTAGGACAACGAATCTCTCTGTAAAGAGAGCGAAATAAAAAGAATAACAACCCTCGGTTGGCAAGCGTTTGGAAGAGCCAGTACAGTGTTAAAAAATAAGAAGATTCCTATCATCTTAAAAAGGAAAGTCTATGATCAGTGTATCCTCCCCACTGTCACCTATGGGGCCGAAACTTGGAATCTAACAAAAAAGCTTTCCCTTATATTACGAACAATGCAGAGGGCACATGAGAGAATTATGCTAAATCTAACATGGAAGGATAGAAAAACAGCTAAATGGATACGTCAAAAAACTAAAGTAATGGATATCCTTGAAACCATTAGCAAGCTCAAATGGAACTGGGCAGGGCACATTGCCAGGATGACAGACAACCGATGGACATCACGAACAACCTTCTGGACACCCCGAGGATACACAAGAAACCGAGGAAGACAAAAACCCGCTGGCGAGATGACTTAGACCAACATAAGCAACAGTGGCACAGAATAGCTTGCGATAGAAGTCTGTGGAGAAACCTGGGGAAGGCCTACATCCAACAAAGGACTTTTGAAGGCTGAAATGATGATGATGATTCATAACTATAGTTGAGGCTAGCTGCAGTCTCTCATATTGGCGCGCCAATCAATACACTTTAAATCAATAGGGATTCTTTTCATTAGAGATATATTGAAATCGAATCGAAAATTCTATTAAAATACCTTTGACAGAGGTAAATTACTTATTCGTTAACAAGAAATATATCACAAGATTATTGATGTTAATCAATTTCAAAGGAGTCAAGACAAAAGATGAAATTCATAACTGATTTACTATATAAAATTCTAATAAAAAGTGATTATATTTCTATTGTAATAATTTCTAATGTCAGTAAGATATGCTTCTATAGCAATATAATGTGATAAAAGTAAGAAAATTAGCTAGTGGTACAGGTTATTCACCTTTTTTAACAAATACGTAGATGCCTACACACAGACATGCACATACACAATATATATACAGTATATATATATATATATATATATATATATATATATATATATATACAAACGCATATTTATTTGCAAATATACACATGCAAATTATATATATATATATATATATATATATATATATATATATATATATATATATATATATATATATATATATATGCATGTATATTTAAAGATGTGTATATATACATATATATGTATATATACATATATATAAATATGTATATTATATATATATATATATATTATGTATTTTTGGGCTCAAGCCATGTCGTCCTGATGGAAGTTCCTATAGGGTAGCTTCCTAGGGTATATTACAACTACGGCGATATTCCCAGAGAATTTACCTTAAGGTACCAGAATTCTAACTCCTGGAGCGAATATCCCTTGTGAAAGGGATATCGCGACATATCAGAGGACGTATTCTTGACACGCCACATGGCAATCTGCACCCCGACCAGAGATTTCGTATCGCAAGGGGCAATTGGCAAGAAACGAATTCGGGAAAGAAAAAGGAGAGCCACTCCCAAGGCTCCCTATCTCCCGTTTCGTAAGCGTGCCTGGCGCCAATCCTGGCGCCATCTGTATTTCCTTTTTGCATAGCTTAACAACTCTGTGTTTTTTCCTGTGTTTCTCGCAAATCTTGGATTTATTCTGCTTTTCATGGCTTCTCCATCTTCGTCGGCCTCTGATAAGTTGAGTACCATGTCTTTTATGTATAAATGTAGGCTCTTGGTAAATTTTTAAGTGATTAATAGGTTTAATCTTTGTTACAAGAGCCGTAGCCTACCGGAGGCGTCATGGACGCTGTCGCTCGCTAGGTTAAGTTTAGTTAGTCAGAGCGACATTCCCGGTTGTTTTGCTTTAATAAATTTTAGCTATTTAGCATTACATAGGATTTCCTTTCGTGCTTAGTATTATTTTGGCGAAGTATTCGCCATTCTGGCCTACGCTAGGCCATATAGCCTAGTCGTTTGGTCCTAGTACTTCATGCATGATTTTGGTTTTTCCGAGTGTATTAAAATTTTATTGAAGCTTTAGGCTATGTTTTATACATTTAAGATTATGTGGAATATTTCCAAGATAGTATACGAGTGAGTTTCGGTGATTTAGGTAATCGATTCTCTTGGTGCCTAGGCTAAGTTGCTTATGGAGCCTTAGTATACTTTCTCATACTCCCCGGTTGCTTTCTTTTCTTCGGAGAAGGTATGCAATCCCTTTCCCTCTGTTTAAGCCTTTGGCTTATCCCTAAGTGGTTTATCTGAATTAATTTTCGATAAAACTATACTGGGGTGTTACTGTACCTTCCTGTTCCATTAAAGTCTGGTTCAAAGAGGGACAGAACAACAGAGTTTTTTAGTCTGAGTCTGTGTTTGTCTGGCTTGGGGTAGAGTCTCCCTTGCTGGCCTGACACAGACATAGGTGGCTTAGCCTCCTTAGGTCACTACCGAAGGTTTCTGTACGAGATGATTCCTTCTTTTGTGATCTACCAGACTAGTCCTCATTGCTGTTCTCGGGGGAGGATAAGTTTCTTTCCCTGGGAGTAGCAACACCTTCCTTGCTTTGGTGCTCTGGGAGCTGGCAAGTATTGCTGGCCTCCCCCCTTGGATCTCCCTTAGGCTAAGATAAGTTTCTTGGCTGCGGGTGATCCGTCACTAAAGCAAGGTTAGGACCCTCTTTTGTCCCTTCCCCCTCTATCTCCGTAATGGCCTAGCCATTACAGTACTGTACGTCATTCTACATCTGGACCTAGAATAGGTTAGGATGTGGAATTGACTCAGTCCCTTGCCGGCCGGCAGAGCTGCCGGCCGGCAAGGGTCTTCTGTTTTGAGTGCTGCCCGGACCTCCCTTGGTCCCTCATCCATGCTGGCTGCAGAGTCAGACGGCATTGGTCAGGAAGCCTGAATTAGATTCTCCCCTTCCTTATATGCACTCTTTCGGATTGCCAGGCTTGGAGGTAGTGTACACTTTTATCCCGGCATCCATTCTGTTTTTCTTCTAGTGCTGTACCCGACCCAGCTGCCGGCCTATGAGGCCGGCAGCCGGGCGGTTGTAGTCCTCTGGTTCTTTTGCTGCCGGCTGGCATTGGTCCTGTACCTTTGCCGGCCGGCTTATGTCAGCTCTTGTCTGCCGGTCACCAAGAGTGTGGCCGGCAGCCAGCGTTCTGCCACCTTATAGCTGTTAAGTAGTATACGTTAAAGCTAGTTATGGTGTGTGCCGGCCGGCACTTACCTCCTATACTGTACCAGTATTCTTCAGTATAACATATACTGTAAGAAGAAAACTATAGTATGGGTTTTGGTACAGCACTGTGTGTTCTAACACTTTTGTGTTTTCTTGCACAGCCCTTTGCTGTTGCCCTACAGATAGGAAAGTGAGTTCTTTCCTGTCTATTATCCAGGATTTTAAAATCATTGCTTAGGTGTGAGCTCCACCTGTTTCCTCTGGAAACTTTGCATTGGTTATTCTAGAAGAGATTAACCATTTGATTTTATTATCTGGAAGGCTGCAACAATGGGTTGTGAGGGAAACACAAATGTGTCTCTTTCCTTTCTGAATTGTTATGCTATACTATGCATATCCAGTGATACATAGTTCACTTGATACTCATGGAAATTTCTTCTCTTTACAGGAGGACCCTCCGAAGTGCGGAAATGTTTTCTGCAACGTCCGCAGCAAGAACCTCTGCGGACATGAGTTTTGTAGGAGACACGCAGCATGCGCTGTCTCCAAGGATGATCTCCAGTATTGGGACCCTCAGGTATGTACTGTGTGTACTAACCTGATTACTGAGGCCTTTGATTCCCCTAGGACGGCGGAATCAAGGGATAAAGCAAGGGAGAAGCTTCGTACCTGGGTAAGGGGCTTCCAAAAGAACACCTCTGGCCCTTATCTTCCAAGTGAGAAGATGAGGGCGTATCTTTTCCCTAAGGCATCAGCTGATGCAGTGATTCCCCAGCCTCAAGAGGAGATCACCCAAGCTCAGATCCAGGTGGATGCTGAAGTCGCGGTCGCGATGCATGACATCCAGTTAGATGACAGGATGTCTGACATGGACGAGCGTCTGGAGGAAGACCTCCTGGCAGGAGGCCAGGATGAAGTTCAAGCCCCAGACGTTGTAGAGGAAGAGGTCGACGAGGTGTCGGCTACTCCGGTTCAGATTCCGCAGCCTATTCCCTCAACATCGGCCGGTCTCCCAGTAGAGCTGGGACAGGCCCTCTCTTCTATTGTTGGAATGATCCAACAAATGCAGAAGGAGAATCAGGAGAAGGCGGCTGCAATGGAACTGCGGATGCAGTGCCTTGCAAAATCACATGGGCCCCAGAAAAGGCTCAATGTGAAAGACCTTCCCTTGTGCTCAGATGCTAACCCATGGAGGTATGCTGAGCACATGCCGATGACGACTGGAAAGATCGTCATCTCGGATAAGCTGGGCTCAGTTCCCCTAGAGGAGGTGGAATTCTGGCCCAGCAAGGCATCATATCCGGACTGTTATGTCCGGCTGAGGAAGGAACCAGCTTCAAAGGAGGAGACAGAGCCGAAGGAGGTCATAGTGATGGACCATGCTAAGGCTCAAGCTCTACTTTCATCCTTGTTGAAAGAGAGGGGCTTCTCTAACTCAAAGGTAGCTGCATTGAGCAAGAAGCTCCCTTCCTTTGTGTCCTCTCCTGCTAGAGCCTTCCCCTTTTTACAAAAAGGGTTTGCGGCTGTACTAAAAGCAGTCGAGGCCGGCAAGCCTTGCCCCTCCCTGGAGGAGTGTAAACCCTTGTCGCTGGCCCTGCCTATGGACCACAAAGACTGGAAGGACGTCCATCTTACGTTCTCAGTTGGAAAGTTGGAGGCTGATATCGCCGGACGGCAGTTCGGCGAGGACCTCCCCAAGCTGTCTGACTTTCTTTTGCGAAGAGAGTTCGAGACAAAAGAAAGACTGGCTGCCTCAATGTCTCTTCAGACTACTCTTGAGACGATGGCAAGTGACCCCAAGGTCCATGAAATGTTCATGGTGGTGGCTAAAACTCATCTGGCCACAGTGACGAAGGACCTTTATGGCTTCGTCAAGGCGAGGAGAGCTTGCAGGGAGTTCGTGTTCACCTCGGCTATGGTGAGGCACGAGCCAAGGAAACTAATCTCCTCCAACATTTGGGGAAAAGACCTTTTCCCTACCGATTTGGTCAAAGAAGTTGTTGATAAGGCCGCCTTGGAGAATAGAAACCTTCTCCAGAAGTGGGGCCTGGCTATCAAAAGAAAGTCTTCCCCGGATGAGGGTCCTCAACCAAAGAGGAAGACTATGAGGACTAGGCTACCGTCTCGGCCAGCCAAGCCCTTTAGACAGCAACAGCAACTGCAATTGCCATTGCCTCCAGTGCCCCAGATGGTGGCACAAACCCCGACCACTTTTCAGTGGGTACCCCAGGCTGTGTCGACACAGTCCACGGCATTCACCCCAACGTTCGAAGGGCAGTCTTCTTCCTTTCGAGCAAAGCCTAGAGGAGCAGCCAGAGGCTCGTCTAGGCGACCCTCAAGGGGAAGGGGATTCAGGGGTGGTCGTGATCAGGGAGGCAAGACCTCAGGACGGCAGTCCAAGTGAGATGATACCGGTAGGAGGGAGACTTCTGAAATTTTGGGATCGATGGACCTTCGATCCCTGGGCCCACAGCCTACTCAAGAATGGACTGGGCTGGAGCTGGTACAGCACTCCACCCCCGTGCCTTCGGTTTTTCCAACACTCCACCCCCGTTCTGGAGGAATACGTTCAAGAACTGTTGGAGAAAAATGTGATCCGAAAGGTGAAGTCCATCAAATTCTAAGGGAGGCTGTTTTGTGTTCCCAAGAAAGACTCGGAAAAGCTCAGAGTCATTCTGGACTTGTCGCCACTCAACAAGTTCATAGTGAATTGCAAATTCAAAATGCTAACACTGCAACACATAAGGACCTTACTGCCCAAGAGGGCATATTCCGTCTCTATAGACTTGTCAGACGCCTATTGGCACATCCCAATCGGCCGTCGACTCTCCCCCTACCTAGGGTTCAGGCTACAACGAAGACTATACGCCTTCAGAGCCATGCCATTCGGGCTAAACATAGCCCCAAGGATTTTCACGAAGCTTGCGAGTGCAGCTCTCAAACAATTACGCCTAAAGGGAATTCAGGTAGTAGCCTACCTGGACGACTGGTTGGTGTGGGCAGCATCCGAGACAGAATGCTTGCAAACTTCCAGTCAAGTGATCCAGTTCCTAGAGTACCTGGGCTTCAAGATCAACAGAAAAAAGTCTCGACTTTCTCCATCTCAAAAGTTTCAGTGGCTGGGAATCCACTGGGACCTTTTGTCACACCGTTTCTCCATCCCGGCGAAGAAAAGGAAGGAGATAGCGGGTTCTGTCAAGAGACTTCTAGATTCCGAAAGGATATCAAGACGCGAACAGGAGAGAGTACTGGGCTCTCTCCAGTTTGCTTCGGTGACAGACCCAGTGCTAAGAGCAAAGCTAAAGAATGCAACCGGAGTTTGGAGAAGTTATGCATCAAACGCGCGAAGAGATCTGAGAAGACCAGTTCCGCTTCGGCTACGTACTCTTCTCAGGCCTTGGTCCCAAGCCACACATCTAAAGAAGTCGGTTCTTCTTCAGCCACCTCCCCCGTCGGTGACGATTCACTCAGATGCCTCAAAGGAGGGATGGGGAGGTCACTCTCATCGGAAAAAAGTCCAGGGGACTTGGTCCAAGCTATTCAAGACCTTTCACATAAACTTTCTAGAAGCTATGGCAGTGCTCCTTACCTTAAAGAAAGTCTCCCCGCGTCACTCGATCCACATAAGGTTGGTGATAGACAGCGAGGTAGTTGTGAGATGCTTGAATCGACAAGGATCGAGGTCACCACCTCTCAACCAGGTGATGTTGGCCATTTTCCGATTGGCGGAAAAGAAGAAGTGGTACCTGTCGGCAGTTCACCTTCAAGGAGTCCGCAACGTGACAGCGGACGCTCTATCCAGGTTCACACCGATAGAGTCGGAATGGTCCTTAGACGCAGGATCATTCTCCTTCATTCTGAATCAAGTCCCAGAATTGCAGATAGACCTCTTTGCGACGAAAGACAACAAGAAGTTGCCCCTGTACGTGTCCCCGTACGAGGACCCCTTAGCGGAAGCAGTGGACGCGATGTCCCTCGACTGGAACAGATGGTCCAGGATTTATCTGTTCCCTCCTCACAACCTTCTGTTGAGGGTCCTCAACAAACTGAGATCCTTCAAGGGGGTAGCGGCAATAGTGGCCCACAAGTGGCCGAATAGCGTGTGGTTCCCCTTGGCATTGGAACTAGGGCTGAAGTTTGTGCCGCTACCACATCCAGTTCTGACCCAGCGAGTCCAGAAGTCGACTGTCTGCGCTTCATTACAGAAAACCCGGACCCTGCAGCTCATGATTTTCTCTCCCTAGCGGTGAGAAAGCGTTTCGGGATTTCGAAAGCCAGCATAGACTTCCTAGAGGAATATAAGTGCAAATCTACTAGAAGGCAATATGAGTCATCTTGGAGAAAATGGGTGGCCTTTGTCAAGGCGAAGAGTCCGCAGGAGATCTCAACAGACTTCTGCTTATCTTTCTTCATCCACCTCTATGGTCAAGGGTTGGCAGCTAACATGATTTCGGCGTGTAAGTCTGCTTTGACAAGACCCATTCTATATGCCTTCCAGGTCGACCTAGGTAACGAGATCTTTAATAAAGTTCCGAAAGCCTGCGCTAGGCTCAGACCTTCAGCACCTCCAAAGCCTATTTCATGGTCTTTAGACAAAATTCTTCATTTCGCTTCTCTGTTGAGCAATGAAGAGTGTGCGTTAAAGGATTTGACACAAAAAGTTATTTTCCTATTTGCACTCGCGTCCGGGGCCAGGGTTAGTGAGATCGTAGCCCTCTCGAGAGAGGCAGGTCGTGTTCAGTTCCTGGATGGGGGAGAACTGAACCTGTTTCCGGATCCTACGTTTCTCGCCAAGAATGAGCTATCCACCAACAGGTGGGGTCCCTGGAGAATCTGCCCTCTGAAAGAAGATGCATCTCTATGTCCAGTAGAATGCCTAAAGGTCTATCTTCGTAGAACTTCAGACTTCAAGGGTGGTCAACTATTCAGGGGAGAAACATCAGGCTCAAATTTATCTCTGAATCAACTCAGAGCGAAAATCACATATTTTATTCGCAGAGCGGATCCTGACAGTACACCCGCAGGTCACGATCCGAGGAAAGTTGCCTCATCCTTAAATTTCTTTAATTGTATGGATTTTGAACATCTCCGTTCATACACTGGCTGGAAGTCTTCCAGAGTGTTCTTTCGCCACTATGCGAAGCAAGTAGAGGAACTAAAGAGATCTGTGGTAGCAGTGGGTCGCGTCGTTAACCCTACTGTTTAACTCTGCGAGGAACAGTGGCTTTAATTGGGACGATTAATTCCAGGGTGAGTGTGTAGTTACATACTGTACTACAAACTAAATGAGGGCACTGAGTTGCCCATATAGACTGTTCCATTTCCAAAGGTGAACCTAACATAAGTGCAGACATGTGTGCCGAGCGTTTCTAACGCTAATGTGATTGATTTTTAATACAGACTTTTATGGCTTGATACCTCGGTATCTTAAAAAAGTGGCATTTAATGTTTTTTCTTTCAGATAAACAAGTTCTGTTTACTATCATACTTATGCTTAAAGTTTTGGGTTATCCTCTTTTTATATATATATATATATATATATATATATATATATATATATATATATATATATAAATATAATTGTTGTTAACCTGTCTATTTATTGTCTGCCAATAAACTTGTTCTTGAGAACCTTGCGTCTTTCACCTGTGTCAATTTATTGGTATAATTGGGCATTTATTCTATGTACCTTATCTGGGATAATTCTAATAGAATTGTTCCTTTATGCAAGCTATGTTGCATTGGTTTATGATTCCCTTAACGGGAGGACTCCGTCCCATAAGGGGACGAGGGCGGTTTTACTAGTTTCTTCCTATGCGGATATAAACCTTTGTCCAATACAAGTATTGTGCGGATAACTGGTCGATATTTCATATTGACACAGTGGTTCTTTACAAACTATGCTTTACTTAATATAGGGTGAGACCACTATATTAGCTTGCCTGGTATTCATACATAGGAATATGTACTCTTCGAGACTTTTCCAGAGTCTAGTAGGACTCTTCCCTGTAGGGGGCAGGAAGCTCTAACATGGTTTATAGTTAGTTGAAAAGATGTAT
>NC_090752.1:62096100-62111100 GCF_036898095.1 Palaemon carinicauda | reverse complement strand
TTCAGGTAATAAAAGTTTGTGGCAGGCATAACAACTTTTATTTATGTTCGATCTACCGGAATCCAGACATGGATGATTCTATCTTCGATTGTCTTCTTACCATTATGGCTAAGATACAAGAAGATGATAGAAAGGCTTCTTTTGTCTTTGTGGGTGATTTTAATGCTCACCATAGGGACTGGTTAAGTTCTATCTCTCCTACCGATCGCCATGGCTTAAGAGCTTTAGACTTTGCCTCTGAATCAGGCTGTGAGCAAATCATAAATGAAGCTACTCACAGGTCTGGTAATTGCTTGGACCTCGTATACACTGACTCCCCTGGCGTTATAACTGGTAAGGTTGGTTCTCCAGTCGGGACATCTGATCATGCCTTGATTTCATTATTAGTGAAGACTGAGCAGCCTGTCCCTGATATATCATATTCTTGTAAAATTTATATGAAATCCCAAGCAGACTGGAATGGGATTTTACATGATCTTTTGTGCTTGAATTGGTCACAATTATATAATAGTTTAGATCCTGTTGTCCCTTTGAATGAGAATCTAGTCAACATAATTGATAGGCGTATCCCTTCTCGTGTGCTAAGGTACCGAGTGAAGGACAAACCGTGGTTCAATGATGATTGTAGACGTGCTTTTTTGGAGAAGCAGGAGGCCTATCAACTTTGGAAGGGTAACAGATCAGATTTGACCTGGAACAACTATACTCAGCTTCGAGCTTTTGCTCAGAGAGTTTATGCCTCAACTGAAAAGGAGTACAATTTAACCATAAAAGAAACACTTTCTGGTACAACTCAGGAACATAAATGGTGGTCTACCCTTAAATCTGCACTCTTTGGTGTAGATGCAACAGTTCCTCCTTTACTTAAACCAGATGGCTCAGTCACTCACTGTCCAAAGGAAAAGGCAACCCTTTTGGCTGATGTTTTTGACAGTAAACAGAGTAATGAAAAACTTGAACTTCCTCATTCCTGTTTTCCTGAGGCTAAACTAACTAGTTTAGCTTTTCGATCTCGTGAGATTAAAGCTCTGTTGATGGACCTTGATGCTTATGGAGGTGTAGACCCAAATGGTATTTTTCCTTTGTTTTTTATAAAGACAGCAGATTTCTTAGCTCCAAAGTTATCTGTTATTTTGCGCAAGTTAGCAAGAAGAGGAGCTTTTAGCACTTGTTGGAGAATTGGTAATGTTACTCCTCTATGTAAATGTGTTTGTGGTAGCTCAAGTCCCACTGATTACCGCCCAATTTCCATAACTCCCATATTATCTAAAGTTTTTGAACGTCTTCTGGCAAAACGTCTTAATAGGTTTGCTGAAGGTAATCATCTACTCCCTAGTTTGAAATTTAGTTTTCGTAAAGGCCTTGGAGCATGTGATGCCCTTCTTACAATCTCCAATGCTGTACAGAAATCCCTTGATTGTGGTCGGGAAGTTCGTATGATTGGCCTTGATTTCAGTGCTGCCTTTGACCGTGTTAATCATGAGGCCCTTGTTTTCAAACTGAAACAGTTGGGAGTGGGTGGGTCGTTTCTTAGCATTATTATTGATTTTTTAAGTAATAGATCTCAAAGAGTTGTTGTTGATGGGCACCATAGTGATTATAGGAATGTGATATCCGGTGTTCCACAGGGTAGTGTTCTGGGCCCATTACTTTTTATACTATATACACATGACATGTGGTTTGGCCTAGAAAACAAGCTTGTTGCATATGCAGATGATGCTACTCTCTTTGCATCAATTCCATCCCCTGAATGTAGATCTAGGGTTGGTGAATCCCTTAATAGAGATTTAGCTAGAATTAGTGCATGGTGCAAATTATGGGGTATGAAGTTGAATCCTAACAAAACTCAAAGTATGATTGTAAGTAGGTCAAGGACGGTGGTTCCTCAACATCCGGATCTCAGTATTGATAATGTTTCTTTAAATATGTATGACTCTTTCAAAATTTTAGGTGTGATTCTCGACGGTAAATTTACTTTTCAGAAACATATAAGGTCTGTGTCTTCTTCAATTTCACAAAAAATAGGCTTATTGAGAAAGTCTTTCAAGATTTTCGGTGATCAATCTATTCTGAAGAAGTGTTTTAATTCTTTCATTCTGCCTTGTTTTGAGTATTGTTCTCCTGTCTGGTCTTCAGCTGCTGACTCTCATCTTAATTTGTTGGACAGAAACTTACGGTCTATTAAATTTCTTATTCCTGATCTAGATATTAATCTCTGGCACCGTCGTTCAATTAGTTCATTATGCATGTTGCATAAGATTTTTCACAACTCTGACCATCCTTTACATTCCGATCTCCCTGGACAATTCTATCCTGTTCGTAATACTAGGCAGGCAGTTAATTCTAATAGCCAGGCCTTCTCCATCACGAGGCTCAATACTACGCAGTACTCTAAAAGTTTTATTCCAGCTGTGACCAAGTTGTGGAATGATCTTCCTAATCGGGTGGTTGAATCAGTAAAACTTCAAAAGTTCAAAGTTGGAGCAAATGCTTTTTTGTTGACCAGGCGGACATAGTCTTTTTATAGTTTATTTATGACATATTTGTTTTTGATGTTGTTGATAGTTTATTATATGATGTCTGTTTTGACGTTGTTTCTTATTTTAGAATGATTTATTGTTAATTTGTTCTCTTCATTTACTTATTTCCTTATTTCCTTTCCTCACTGGGCTATTTTTCCCTGTTGGAGCCCCTGGGCTTATAGCATCTTGCTTTTCCAACTAGGGTTGTAGCTTGGATAGTAATAATGATAATAATAATAATAATAATAATATATATATATATACATATAAATATATATATATATATATATATATATATATATATATATATATATATATATATACATATATATATATATATATCTATATATATATATATATATATATATATATATATATATATATATTTATATATATGTATATATATATATGTATATATATATATATATGTATATATATATATATATATATATATATATATATATATATATATATATATATATACTGTACATTATATCATTTTGCGAATGTGTTAATTATATCTATACTGTACAGTATAGCAATTAAAAACATGTTTCTTCCTTTGGTATTATCATTGATTTGGGTGTTTTTAGAGGGCAGGAAATGGATTAAATTTTTCAGCTATTTTATATGGGAAAAATTGAATTGAGATAAGACCAAATTGATGTACGAGCTCAGTCCAGGAACGAATTATACACGTATCTAAAGGCATTACTGTATGTATATATGCATACACATAATATACTGTATACATGCAAGTATATCTGTATTAACATTTTCAAGTACCCTATATATGTAAGTTTACATATGTATGTATGTAGAATATTTTCTGCATCTTCCGATGTCAATGAAAGCTTAATTCAATACTAATCACACACCGAAACATTACGCTCATATATAGCTTTCAGAAACCATAAGATTCAAAAACACAATCTATGTAATCTGACCCTGCTGCATATCCACTTGTACGAAATGGATTTGTTGACCATTCTTCCTTGTTATATTAAATGTTCCTTTTTTCCCTGATTACAAGAAAATTTCTTTGATACAAAACAAATGAGCCATATCATATATCAAATGTGCATTATTGCTGGCATTATGCTATAGAAGAAGTGACCAACCCCTAAGTTAGGTTAGGTGGCCATGGATAGGTTAGAGAGCTTTTTCTTATTTTTTTCTAGTTATTTTCCACACCCAAAAACTCTGATTTCCCAATGCGGAAACTCATTATTTTAGTTATTGGTTAGGTGGGCATGGTTAGGTAAGGCAGCATTCCTTATCTTACTTATTTAATGTATTTCCCCACCCAAAAACCCTAATTTCCCAATGTGGAACCCCATTATTGTAGTTATAGCCTAGGTGGGTATGGTTAGGTTAAGCAGCTTTTCTTATTTTACTGTAGTGTATTTCCCCACCCCAAAATCCCTAATTTCCCTATGTGGAACCCCATTATTGTAGTTATAGCCTAGGTGGGTATGGTTAGGTTAAGCAGCTTTTCTTATCTTATTGTAGTGTATTTCCCCACCCAAAATCCCTAATTTTCACAGTGGAACCCCATTATTGTAGTTATAGCCTAGGTGGGTAGGGTTAGGTTAGGAAACTTTTCTTATTTTACTGTAGCATATTTCCCTACGCAAAATCACTAATTTCCCAATGTGGAACCCCATTATTGTAGTTATAGCCTAGGTGGGTATGGTTCGGTTAAGAAGCTTTTCTTATTTTACTGTAGTGTATTTCCCCACCCAAAATCCCTAATTTCCCTATGTGGAACCCCATTATTGTAGTTATAGCCTAGGTGGGTATGGTTCGGTTAAGCAGCTTTTCTTATCTTATTGTAGTGTATCTCCCCACCCAAAATCCCTAATTTCCCAATGTGGAACCCCATTATTGTAGTTATAGTCTAGATGGGTATGGTTAGGTTAAGCAGCTTTTCTTAATTTACTGTAGCATATTTCCCTACGCAAAATCCCTAAGTTCCCAATGTGGAACCCCATTATTGTAGTTATAGCTTAGGTGGGTATGGTTAGGTTAAGCAGCTTTTCTTATTTTACTGTAGCATATTTCCCTACGCAAAATCCCTAATTTCCCAATGTGGAACCCCATTATTGTAGTTATAGCCTAGGTGGGTATGGTTAGATTAAGCAGCTTTTCTTATCTTATTGTAGTGTATTTCCCAACCCAAAATCCCTAATTTTCACAGTGGAACCCCATTATTGTAGTTATAGCCTAGGTGGGTATGGTTAGGTTAAGCAGCTTTTCTTATTTTACTGTAGCATATTTCCCTATGCAAAATCCCTAATTTGCCAATGTGGAACCCCATTATTGTAGTTATAGCCTAGGTGGGTATGGTTAGGTTAAGCAGCTTTTCTTATTTTACTGTAGCATATTTCCCTACGCAAAATCACTAATTTCCCAATGTGGAACCCCATTATTGTAGTTATAGCGTAGGTGGGTATGGTTAGGTTAAGCAGCTTTTCTTATTTTACTGTAGCATATTTCCCTACGCAAAATCACTAATTTGCCAATGTGGAACCCCATTATTGTAGTTATAGCCTAGGTGGGTATGGTTAGGTTAAGCAGCTTTTCTTATTTTACTGTAGCATATTTCCCTACGAAAAATCACTAATTTGCCAATGTGGAACCCCATTATTGTAGTTATAGCCTAGGTGGGTATGGTTAGGTTAAGCAGCTTTTCTTATCTTATTGTAGTGTATCTCCCCACCCAAAATCCCTAATTTCCACAGTGGAACCCCATTATTGTAGTTATAGCCTAGGTGGGTATGGTTATGTTAAGCAGCTTTTCTTATTTTACTGTAATGTATTTCCCCACCCAAAATCCCTAATTTCCCTATGTGGAACCCCATTATTGTAGTTATAGCCTAGGTGGGTATGGTTAGGTTAAGCAGCTTTTCTTATCTTATTGTAGTGTATCTCCCCACCCAAAATCCCTAATTTCCACAGTGGAACCCCATTATTGTAGTTATAGCCTAGGTGGGTATGGTTATGTTAAGCAGCTTTTCTTATTTTACTGTAATGTATTTCCCCACCCAAAATCCCTAATTTCCCTATGTGGAACCCCATAATTGTAGTTATAGCCTAGGTGGGTATGGTTAGGTTAAGCAGCTTTTCTTATCTTATTGTAGTGTATCTCCCCACCCAAAATCCCTAATTTCCACAGTGGAACCCCATTATTGTAGTTATAGCCTAGGTGGGTATGGTTATGTTAAGCAGCTTTTCTTATTTTACTGTAATGTATTTCCCCACCCAAAATCCCTAATTTCCCTATGTGGAACCCCATTATTGTAGTTATAGCCTAGGTGGGTATGGTTAGGTTAAGCAGCTTTTCTTATCTTATTGTAGTGTATTTCCCCACCCAAAATCCCTAATTTTCACAGTGGAACCACATTATTGTAGTTATAGCCTAGGTGGGTATGGTTAGGTTAAGCAGCTTTTCTTATTTTACTGTGGTGTATTTCCCCACCCAAAATCCCTAATTTCCCTATGTGGAACCCCATTATTGTAGTTATAGCCTAGTTGGGTATGGTTAGGTTAAGCAGTTTTTCTTATCTTATTGTAGTGTATTTCCCCACCCAAAATCCCTAATTTCCACAGTGGAACCCCATTATTGTAGTTATAGCCTAGGTGGGTATGGTTAGGTTAAGCAGCTTTTCTTATTTTACTGTAGTGTATTTCCCTACGCAAAATCACTAATTTCCCTATGTGGAACCCCATAATTGTAGTTATAGCCTAGGTGGGTATGGTTAGGTTAAGCAGCTTTTCTTATCTTATTGTAGTGTATCTCCCCACCCAAAATCCCTAATTTCCACAGTGGAACCCCATTATTGTAGTTATAGCCTAGGTGGGTATGGTTATGTTAAGCAGCTTTTCTTATTTTACTGTAGTGTATTTCCCCACCCAAAATCCCTAATTTCCCTATGTGGAACCCCATTATTGTAGTTACAGTGAACCCTCGTTTATCGCGGTAGATAGGTTCCAGACGCGGGCGCGATAGGTGAAAATCCGCGAAGTAGTGACATCATATTTACCTATTTATTTAACATGTATATTCGGACTTTTAAAACCTTCCCTTGTACGTAGTACTGTTAACAAACCACCCTTTAATGTACAGAACACTTAATGCATGTACTACAGCACCCTAAACTAAAACAGGCACAAATATTAAAGGCGATTTTATATCATGCGTTTCCTAAACACCTAAAAAGCACAATAAAAAATGGCAACCAATGTTTTGTTTACGTTCATCTCTGATCATAATGAAGAAACAAACTCATTTAGTGTACACATATATGTATAGGTTAGTTTTTGCATTGATTATATTGATTATACAGTACTGTATGTTGATTTTTATATTACCAATGTTTTAGTTTATGTATTTTTCTTAGGACTTCCAAATGAAATGTTTTTCTTTATGACGCCGCCTTAAACGACGGCGTTTACGCTCAGTAAACAACCACGCTCAGAACAAACAAGGCATTTAACGCGCATGATGATAGTGATAAATAATGATACAGTACATACAGTATTTACAGTAAAAGCATTTACAAAATATGTTACCTTACAAATATAATTTATACAGTATTGTACGTAGCAAAGCAGGAAAACAATTTACGAGAGAGAGAGAGAGAGAGAGAGAGAGAGAGAGAGAGAGAGAGAGAGAGAGAGAGAGAGAGAGATTGTTTTACGTACGTAAATGTAAATTTTAAACAAAAAAAATATGATAGGTTACAACATGTAGACTTTTAAAACCTTCCCTTTAACTTAATGCATACAGTACGTACAGTACTAAACTATAAAACAGGCACAAATACAGTTTTAGAATGTACAGTAAGAATATTAAAGTAAAAAATAAAGATTGTTACTGTACTCACCACGAAAGAAGTTGAAGAAAAACTTGAATGATGATGGCGATGAATTTGCTGCACAGTAGAAATGATGATGATGAAGCTGATGATGTGTTCTACTGTGCAGCCAGGTAGTATTTTACGTCTCTTCAGACGGAGGTGTGTTTTCCTGGGACACCTCTTCAACTTCTTCCTGGGAAACTTCTTCAATTTCTTCCGAAGGCGTACTAGCAGGAGGAACTGGCTCTTTTTTGCGAGGCTGGAAGAACATTGTGATCGGAAGTTGTTGCCGCTGCTTCTTTTTTCGATCCAAGAGCATTTTGTAGGGAGTCATGTCTTCATCGATCTTGTTGCAGAATTGCATCGAGCGAACCATATCCTCGTCCCACTCTTGCAACATTTCTTTCAACTCCTTCGCATGGTTGCAGGCCTTGGCAAGCCGTTCTAATGTTAAGCCCGTTTCTTCGACATTTTCTTGGGTCTCTTCCTGGGTATCACTCTCTTCTTCACTTGCCGATTTCGTCAGGTCTTCGAGGTCTGCGTCAGTTAGGGGCTGGGAATGGCAGTCCAACAACTCGTTGACGTCTTCAGTCGTCATGTCGCCAAACCCGTCACCTCCAATTATGGCAGCCAACTGCACAGATTTGCGTATTGCAGAGTGTTGGATTTCCGACGGAGTAAATCCCTTGTCGTCGTAAACAATATCGGGCCACAACTTCTTCCAGCTCGCATTCACGGTTGCAGGTTTCATCTCTTGAAGTGCCTTCTGAATATGCTGCAGGCACGTGGCTATGGTGTACTGCCGCCAGTACGCCTTCAAGTTAAAATCTTCATCCTCGTCATCTTGGGCAGCATCCACACACGCAACGAGGTCCGCCAAGGTGTTCTTCGTGTAGAGGGCCTTGAACGCCCTGATAACCCCCTGGTCCATCGGTTGAATTAATGACGTGGTGTTGGGTGGCAGGAACTCAACCTGAATGCCCTCATGCGACAGGTCAGTTGCGTGTCCACCAGCGTTATCCATAAGGAGAAGGATCTTGAATGGCAAGCCCTTCTCTAAGAGATATTTGCTGACTTGCGGGATAAAACACTGATGGAACCAGTTGGAGGTCAGCATCTTCGTAATCCATGCTTTTTGATTATGCATCCAGTACACGGGAAGGAGATTCTTATTTTTATTTTTCAAAGCGCGAGGATTTTTCGACTTATAAATAAGCCCCGGCTTTAACAAAAATCCAGCAGCATTGCCACACATCACGAGGGTAACGCGATCCTTGAATGCTTTAAAGCCAGAGGCTTTGGCTTCCTCTTTGAACAGGAAAGTTCGCGACGGCATTCTCTTCCAAAACAAGCCGGTCTCATCCATACTAAAGACTTGTTCCGGCTTGTATCCACCTTCGGCGATAATATTCTTGAACGTCTGGTTCACGTAAGTTTCAGCAGCGGCAGTGTCAGCGGAAGCAGACTCCCCATGCAGGGAAACGCTTTTCAGGGCGAAGCGTTTCTGAAACTTTGCCAACCATCCTTTGCTGGCGGAAAAACGTTTCTGAGGCTGGGAATCAGTGGATGTCCCTGGTTGAGGATCATCTGCATCATCATCATCTTCAGCATGGTTGCCGTCGTCGTCTTTAGGTTCCTTTGCAGCAAAATTCTCATATAAGCTCAAAGCCTTTGTTTGGATGGTGTTCGTATCCAACGCTATGTTCTTCTTCCGGCAGTCGGCAATCCACACAGCTAAAGCACCTTCCATGCGTACGATCGTTTTATTACGCGTTGTAACGACTCGCTTCGCTGATCTGCTAAAGGTGATTGCAGCCGTCTTTCTAATGTTCGCCTCGTCCTTCTTGATATAGCGAACAGTAGATTCGTTGATGCCAAAATGGCGGCCGGCGGCCGCGTAACTTCTACCATCTTTCAACATGTCGAGAAGCGTAACCTTCTCAGCTATCGTCATCATCCTTCGGTGGCGTTTAGGCTCACTACCAGCCTTAAGAGAAGCAGAACGCTTGGGAGCCATTACAGTAGGATTTACAGTAACAAAAAGTTCAACTTAAAAAAGTCGCACACAGCACAGATTCACACACTTAAGAACGTCTACTCAGCGATACGCGGTAACAGAGTGTGGACGATCCAGCCCCGCGAGAACTTAGATGCTGCGGGTAGGAGATGCGGGCAAAACACCAATCACAGGCTAGATAACAAAACTTGAGTTCTGATTCGTCATCTATCAGCGCTTGAACCAATCACAACCCGTCTTACAGTACTATGATGCGTAGGTTACCTACTCATAGAAGATGCCCCGCGCATACCGAACGTACGTAGATTAAGTAAATACCGTAATAATAATAAATAATGATAATAATACTGTACAGTAATAATAATAATAATAATGATAATAATAATAACAATAATAATTTTATTAACAACAACAACAATAATAATAATAATAACAATAATAATAATACAGCTTTACGTACGCTATTTTACGCATCTCTCTCTCTCTCTCTCTCTCTCTCTCGTACGCTTATTCGAAATGTGATTTTTGCAACAAAGAATATTATTGGATGCAGTACTACGTACTGTACGTATACATACAAAAGATTCATGGAAAAAAAGCACATCCATTACAGTACACCATTCTAATATGGTATGACTGCATCTGATTTGCATTTCATGTTCGATTTAATTTTACTACGTACTGTATACAGTACTGAATTATCGTATGATCACATTCTCTTTTCGTGTTTTATTTCTTTCTGTGCTGAATTATATATCATATGTAATGCAATGAACAATCAGTAAGAACAGATATTACTAATTACAGTATTAATGGAATTACAGGTAACAAAATATCGTATTTGGTTGTCTTCAGATTTCGCGGTATTTTCGAATTTTCCGGAAAATCCGAGATATGTATATATATATATATGGGTTATGGGAAAACCCCGCGAAGTGGTGAATCCGCGATTGTCGAACCGCGAAGTAGCGAGGGTTCACTGTATACATATATATATACATATATATATACATATATATATACATATATATATACATATATATATACATATATATATATATATAAATACACATATATATATACATATATATATACATATATATACAATATATATATATATATAAATACATATATATATATATACATATATATATATACATATATATATACATATATATATATATATACATATATATATATACATATATATATATATATATATACATATATATATATATATATATATATATATACATATATATATATATACATATATATATACATATATATATACATATATATATATACACACACATATATATATATATATATATATATACATATATATATACATATATACTGTATATACATATATATATATATATATATATATATATATATATATATATATATATATATACATATCTATATATACATATTTATATATACATATATATTTATATACAAATATATATTTATATATATATATATATATATAAAGAGCCTATATGTTTATATATATTCCTAATGTGCATACTGCAGATAAAATTAGACTAGGACTACACCCTAACTGCAGACCTTGGATTTTTGCCTTAAACATATTTTCCTACAGCTTATTTAGCAAAGGTTTCCGACAGTAGTAAATGGAATTCCAAATAAATGTATTCAAGATCTATTCAATAATGATGATTCTAATGTTCTGACTAGTATTGTCCTATTCTATAATAAAGCCATATTGTACAGATTTTTTAAATTTTTCTTATTAATTCAATATGTATATAAAAGCTAGTCTGAGATTATCATCACCTACAAGAACCTATCCAATATATATGGGAACCAGAGGTATATTAACTTCATAAACGAACTGTGTACAAATCCACAATGATCAGGGCTAAGATAGATTAGCCTAGCATAGGCCTGTACAATCCAAAGTTACATAGCCTACCTGTTGCTAAAAAACCAATAGCGAGGGTCAATCGTCCCGCAGCAGACACAGCTTTCTGCTTTTCCAATACGAGTTGTCACCAGGTTTAACACACAATTGAACTCTTCTGGGTTGGTCTAATGCAGTTCATCGTGGTTACCTCATCTTCAAAACTCATTCCTTCACTAATCTACAAAACACGTTTTTACACGTCCTTTTAATCAGGACCGAAGCCAAAGAGGCTTATTTTATTCTATGCAACATTATCAGACACAAACTAGTACAAACCACAAGGGGTAAACAAGCAGAAACCACAAGGATTCGCTGTTTTAGCAATCCGAGAAGTCAAACTCACAATCACAAACGAGACTTTATTTACATTTTGAGGAAGTCGGCTCTTCTTCTTCTTCTGTTGATTTCTCGGAAGTTGTCCCCTGACTGGCACGTTTTGACAAAATACTGACAAAGAGGTGGTAACATCACGTTGCTAGCGGTGATTTCCGATAGTGATGAACTAGTTTATTGTGGGATTCACACACGCGACGTTGTCCAGGAGAAAGATGAATTCAACCCACATATCAGGCATAAAGTTCGGTGCCATAGTGATATTGCCGATAGCTTTCCTACGAGATTTTTTTTTTTTTCAAATTAACTACCGCCATAATATTTTTCATACAATGGAGAACTGCTTTTCAACGATGAAGGATCGAGTAAGTTGCTTAATGATGTATCATGTACCTGTAACGCACAGGAAGCTCTCTGTCAAAGGGTGACCTTACAAGGTTAGCGAGACCCACCTTTCCTTTGAAAACTGCTCTGTGTTGTCACTCCAGAGCTATGTGCTTCATCATATGGACAAAGTAACGCTTATCTTAAGAAGTGCATTAATCACCAGGATTATTTTAGCAATATGTTATAAACTAATTGTTGTAAAGACATGGTTTACTTAACATTACATATCCGTATCATGTTGAAATTATTTAACTCTGGTAATAGAATTTATGTTGAATGTCAAATGAAATTTATAATTTGTCAAAGAAACTTGCCTTTGTTAAAATCCTTTCAATGTTTGTCAGTACAAATTGCTACACTGTCACAATTTTAGAGACTGTCAAAGAATTATGGACATTGTTACATTAGCGAGTGTCAAATTATTTTAAGTACACGTGGTTATTTAAAATTTCACGTTGTCAAACTTTATATAAATTGTCATTTAGTTATGTTAACTGTTCAAAATAAAATACAAATTATTATTATTATTATTATTATTATTATTATTATTATTAATATTATTATTATTATTATCACAAGCTAAGCTACAACCCTAGTTAGAAAAGCAGGAAGCTATAAACACAAGGGCTCCAACAGGAAAAAATTGTTCAGCGGGGAAAGGAAACAAAGATATAAACTAGGAGAGAAGTAATGAAAAATTAATAAAAACTATTCTAAGTTTTTTTCTGACTCTGTTGCTCCTAATGTTTGAATGAACAAACCCTTTTCACATTAAACTGATCACTTCTGCCTTCGTAGTCTCCATCACGTCTCGTAATAGCTGAAAAGTAATGGTTGGGAACCGACCATTAATTTATCAACCAGGCTTAATGGATTATGTGGGACATTCTGGGTTATTTAGATGTTTTCGTTAAACATTTCGATAGTGTCTTGTGTGAGAGAGAGAGAGAGAGAGAGAGAGAGAGAGAGAGAGAGAGAGAGAGAGAAAGAGAGAAAGAGAGGAGAAAGAAAGAAAGGAGAAAGAAAGAAAAGAGGAGAAAGAAAGAAAGAGGAGAAAGAAAGAAAGAAAAGAGAAAGAAAGAAAGAGGAGAAAGAAAGAAGGAAAGAGGAGAAAGAAAGAGAGAGAGAGAGAAAGAGAAAGAAAGGGAGAGAGAGAGAGAGAGAGAGAGAGAGAGAGAGAGAGAGAGAGAGAGAGAAAGGGAGAGAGAGAGAGAGAGAGAGAGAAAGAGAAAGAAAGGGAGAGAGAGAGAAAGAGAGAGGAGAAGGAAAGAAAAAAAAAAAAAGAGAGAGAGAGAGAGAGAGAGAGAGAGATGTATATTTTCCAAGTAAAATACACTTCTTAATATTTTGAAACTAGAAACGAGGAACACACTTCAGGAAGCATGGTAGATGAAATATAAGAGAGAGAGAGAGAGAGAGAGAGAGAGAGAGAGAGAGAGAGAGAGAGATGTATGTTTCCCAAGTAAAATACACTTCATACTATTTTGAAACTAGGAACCAGGAACACACATCGGGAGGCATGGTAGGTGCAATATAAGAGAGAGAGAGAGAGAGAGAGAGAGAGAGAGAGAGAGAGAGAGAGAGAGAGAGAAACACTCAATAGTAAGTTAGACAGATGCCATTATGAGACCATGAGATTTAGCAAAAAAAAAAAAATTCGTGGAAAAAATATATTCACGAGAAAGAATAAAACCTTTTGTATGAGAAATAAAAAAACTCACTAAAAGTCTTGTCAATTTTAAAGGTTTGGCATTAGAAAAATAGCTCTTATCCACAGAGGCACAATGTGTCATCATTTACGTCAAGGGAGAAAAATCTTCAAGGAATGAAAAATTGTAAATTGGTTTTCGTAATACCTGGCTACTCAAGGTATTGAACCAAAAGTGTATTTACCTCAGCCAACTAAGTTGGAAGGAGGTTATGTTTTACCCCCTGTTTGTATGTTTGTTTGTGTGCGCGAGCGTGTTTGGATGTTTATGAACACCTTCCTGGCCATAATTCAAATTGCAGAGTAATGAAAGTTGCAGGGATTAACTGTTATGTAAAAATATGAAAATTATTATATTTGAAAGGCCAAAGGACAAGGTCAAAGGTTAAGGTCACTGCCAAAGGTCAAGGTCACGGTCAAGCAAAATGTCAAATTCACGAATCAGCCGTAAGTTTGGACATCGTTGTCACAGACATCGAACTTGGTTTATATTTGAGTATATGAAAATCCACGCCAATTAATTCATGTTAAGGTCAAAGGTCAAGGTCGAGCAAAAGGTCGAAAAATACGCTGCCGCGGCGGAGGTATGCGTTCTACTAAGTGCCCCTCTAGTTTTGATGTCGTAGAAATTTGTTTTCCATATCTTAGTCCGTTTCAGTTGACTTTAAATGAAACCAGGAAGCAAAGCTAGAGAGAACAGAGATGAGAATGCTGAAGTGGATTATGGAGTCATCACAGTTTGAAAGATTGGAAAATGAGGAGATAAGAAGAATGGCAGGTGTAGTAAAGATTACCAAAGTGATAAGTCTCACAACTGATATGATGTGGGCACGTGTTAAGGATGGACAGTGGGGAGGGAGTGAAAAGGGCTTGGGAGGAACCTGTTATGGGGAGAAGATCAAGAGAGAAGCTTAGAATTAGAAGGCGAGATAAGTTGAAGGATGATATGGAAATTAGAGGTTTGTTGGAATAGGATGCCTTTGATAGAAGGCATTGGAGAGGCCACATCAGGCAACCGACCCCTTAATGTAGGAATAATGTTGGGGAAGACGACGACTTTAAATGAAACTGACTTATTGTAGTTTCAATCTGTTTAGATAAACAAAAAAATTTTATATTAGAATTACAATATTGAAATGAAAAGGAACAGATATTAGAAATAATAAATAATTCTATTAAAAGAGTTACTACCGAGAATGTACAGCTTCGTTATGTAAGCCAGATTGAATAAAATA
>NC_090752.1:62086100-62088600 GCF_036898095.1 Palaemon carinicauda | reverse complement strand
CTCTCTCTCTCTCTCTCGTGTACATTAAATATGGAATGTGTAGAAAGTTACTCTGATGTAAATAATTCCCCCCGCCCTCTCTCTCTCTCTCTCTCTCTCTCTTCTCTCTCTCTCTCTCAGGAATTTCTTATTAGTCAGTTTACGTGTATGATTGAATCAAATTAATTCATTTTCATATGCCTTGCTCATCCCAGAGGAAATTGACCAGCATTGTATATTCAAACTAATCAACCGTAAAACGAAATAGGAAGAAAAGATCAAATTATATTTCTAATGATAAAAAGTGTACAAACCAAAAGGGTTTTTTAACTTAATCTCTAATTTCAATAGGGAGACCCATTTTTTTTAATTAAAAAATCTAAATTTAATTTGTAATTACAATCGAAGGGACCGGGATTTTTTTTTTCCATTTTTTGTTTAGATTTTTACTTTTTTTTTTTTTGTCGCTATTAAGAATTTCGAACAATTTTGACATTTTCAGACTAGTCTGTCATCATGATAACTTTATTTTATCACATAGTAAAATACAAGAGTTTTCTATTTTGGTGAAAAGTAATTTTATAACGGATTATTACATATGGTCTCTGTTAATTACTAGCAATGCTTATTATCACTAGGACTCTTTATCTACTAGCATTAGACAAAACAAAAAAAAATAGCTTAAAATCAGTAAAACATTGCTTCAGTATCTCACGCCCTATTAATTAAAATGTCCTATAATAGGGCAAGAAGGAGAGTTTTTACATATATAGATAAAATATATTTAGACCCATTAAAAACATGAAACAATGAGATATTAAAAACACCAATAGAAAGATTAAAAACACCAGATGAAATATAAAAAAAAAAACATTGCATGAAAAGTAATTAAATAATAAAATACATGAAACATTAAGCAAAATAAAAGGAGAAAGATTGAAAAAAGTGAAACATCCATAAAAGTAGCCATTCATGTAAAGTGTGTTTATCATAAGAAATTCATCTCAAAATACTTAATAGTCACTTGAAACAAATTAAAAGAAATAAAATAATGATAAAGATTGAAAAAAGTGAAAAATTTAAAAAAGTGGCCATTCATGTATAATGTGTTTTTCCTTATAAGAATTCCATATCAAAATACTTAATAGTCACTTGGAAAGTGTCTGAGAATTGAGCTTTAGAATTAGCTGTCAGGGATAATCTTGGTGAGAAAAAAAAGGATGAGAAAGATTGAAAAAAGTAAAAAATATAAAAAGTAGCCATTCTTGTAAAGTGTGTTCTTCCTAATAAGAAATCCATCTCAAAATACTCATTATTCACTTTAAAAAATAAAAAATAAAATAATGAGAAGATTGAAAAAAAAGGGAAAAATATAAAAGTAACCATTCTTGTTTTTCCATAAAAAAAATAATTCATATCAAAATACTCATTATTCACTTAAAAAAAAATTATTTGAAAGATTAAAAAAAGAGCAAAATATAAAAAAGTAGCTATTAATTTTTTTCATAATAGATAATCTATCTCAAAATACTTAGTCACTTTAAACAAATTAAGGAAACAGAATGATAAAGATTGAAAAAAAGCGAAAAATATGAAAAAAGTAGCCATTCATGTCAAGTGTGTTTTTCCTGATAAAAAACCCATCTCAAAATACTTGTTAATCGTCACTTGGCAAGTGCTGGAAATTATGCTTTAGAATTTGCGGTTTGGGATAATCTAGGCGAGACTTTTCTTAAGGATCCACATTTTCCTAAGTTTTCTTCGTCGACGCTTGCAATCCAAGCAACGTGCTTCAATAATAGTGAATACTGCAAGCTCAAGTCACAGCCGCCCCCCCCCCATCCACCCACCAGTCTTTAGTATGGAGAATGCAGTGTGTCTGTGGAGAACTCCCACCCACCTAATATGGAGAATGCAGTCTGTGCCTGCAAAGAAATATTCATTCATAATCGAGATTTTGAAGAGTATTTTATGGATAATTTACTTTAAGGTAACTTAATATGTATTCCATATTTGATGTAAATGAGAGAGAGAGAGAGAGAGAGAGAGAGAGGAGAGGAGAGAGAGAGAGAGAGAGATTGATTTACGGTTTTCTGGCATCCTAACATCTATGATGTCATTGACGCAGAGAGAGAGAGAGAGAGCCCTATTGCCTTATTTTATGTTTGGGTTCCCCCAAGTCCCTCAGTGTGAGGCACCTCGTATATCCACCAGAGAGTTGCTAATGCATCTTCCGGAGTATTTTGCATCTTCTAGTCTTGGATGGTCTAGGATGCATCTTAGGTATTTATCGAGCTTATTCTTAAACACATCTACGAGAGAGAGAGAGAGAGAGAGAGAGAGAGAGAGAGAGAGAGATTAAATGACTATATTAGTAGTATAAATACGATGTTAAAATTTAAGTAATATTTGTAAGCAGAATCCATTAGCGAGAAGAAAATGTCTCCAGGAAAAATAAGAAATATTAATAATGGAGTAAGACTTGATATTAGGCTCATTTTGGAGAGAAAAAATGTATTAT
>NC_090752.1:62068897-62081397 GCF_036898095.1 Palaemon carinicauda | reverse complement strand
AGGCGGAGCCGCGTCTTCAAAAGAATAAATCCGGGGTGGAGCGGAGCCCGGATCCCGTCTTCAAAGCATCCTAGACGTTTGCCCTGGCTGTTTGCGAAATAAATATCATTAGTAGATTCCATCGTGGGATTCGGAGCGTCACTTCTTTTTTTTTTCTTTTTTGTAATGTTTGACATCGTGAGAGTAGGAGGTCGCTTTTTTCAAAGTTTGAGTTGACTGTATTTAATGTAGTTCATGTTTACTTTTGGAGACGAGAGTCAAATGAGTGATGTGGGTACAAGCAAGCGCGCGTGTACCCTCATGAACATGGGCTCTACCGTACACGATATATATATATATATATATATATATCATATGGATATATACCCATATATACATTATTCATATACGTACATATATATATAATATATATATATATATATATATATGCACACATATACATATACATATGCATATACATGTATATATATACATATACATTATGTATATACATATACATGTATATATACATATATATACAGTATATATATATATATATATATGTACATACATATACATAATATATATTATATATACATATATATAAAATATACATATGGACATACATGTACATATATATATATATATATATATATACATATGCATGTATATATGCATATATATACAGTGTATATATATATATATTATATATACATATATATAAAATATACATATGGACATACATGTATAAATAAATATATATATATATATATATATATATACATACATATGCATGTATATATGCATATATATACAGTGTATATATATATATATAATATATATATACATATGCATGTATATATGCATATATATACAGTGTATATATATATATAAATTATATATATATATATATATAATATATATACATATACATATATAAAATATATGCACACATATATATAATATACATATGCATATATATATGTATGTACATATATATAATATATATATATATATATATATATATATACATACACAAATATCCATAAACATGCACACATATCCATACACAAACACACACACACACACACATATATATATATATATATATATATAAATACATACACAAAAATTATATACCTTCATACTTATATATAATATGCATATATGTAAATATATTGAGCAGGATAAATGCTCACCAGATAAGTTGATATCTATTAAAACTTTAACATAAATATCTAATGCAATTGTTTACGAATGAAAAATAGCCATTCATAAGCGACCTTGACCTTTTAAAACCTTTATAGTGAATTCCTTTTAAATAAAAAAAAAAGTTTATTGAACTATACCAGAAAACTGATTTTAGTATTGTTCTCGCTCTCTTGCTCTTTCTTTTTCTCTATTTCTCTATCTGAAAAAAATGTATAATGTGATTTTTTTAACAGGTTCCACTATCCAACACAGCCCTCATCTTTTGTTTCCCGATGTTACAAGACACCCACCAGTTATTGCACCAGATAACAACCAATAAATCAATCGATCAAACTAAAAGCTTCCGGGAAATTATACTCTCTCTCTCTCTCCTCTCTCTCTCTCTCTCTCTCTCCTCTCAATAGATAGATAGACAGACCGCGGATGGACTAAAAAGTCTTCGAGACATCCAATATCCTTGCAACTCTCTCTCTCTCTCTCTCTCTCTCTCTCTCTCTCTCTCTCCCGATAGATAGATAGATAGATAGATAGATAGATATAGATAGCTCCAATTAAAATTCAATGACAATATCAATTATGAAATTAATAAATATTACCTGTCAGACACACACTCCTCTATCTATTTCTTCCTCCAATATTTTTTTGCCCCAATGTCGACCGAATCTCCTTAACATCCTCCATTCATATTTCAAGCGTGAACTAAATGATCCCCCATTTCAATATAGTTGGAAAGTTTATCGGCAAGGAAATTAGACTTGATCAAGTATGAAGGAACTTCCAAGTCCTTGATTGAATTGCGAATGATGCCATAGGTGTTACTGAATGGACTACATTTCAATTAAAAACTATTTCTTACGTTCTAATGGCCATACGTGTAAAAGGGAATGAGCAGCCATTGATCGATATAAAAAAAAAGTATTAATATCAAAAGAAATTATAAGAATGTAACATTGAAGTCCAAGGGCCTAGGACATGTGCTTTCACTCACTAAATTTTATGGTCTTTCTATATCAGCTCTACTGTATTCGAGCAGAATTTTCTTTTAGCTCGTCAATTCATCGTCTTTCTTGTTCCTGCTTCTTTTACAATCTCTATGGACCCATTCTGTTATTCTAAATGTCCAGTTATTATCCTCCCCCTGTCCTTTTCTTTACCTGTTGTTAATATATCTTCTAATTTAGTTTTGTTCTCGTATCAATATTCTTCAACTCTCTCCAATAGTTATTCTCATCATTTTTTTCCCCATAGATTTGAGTTGTAACTAGCTTACATTCTAAAGCTTTAGTAAGGCTCAAAGTTTCTGATATGTGTGTTAATACTGGTTGGTCCATCTAATTAAATACTTTTCCTTTTAGAAAAAGTGGCTTGTTACTTTTCATAATATTTAGTTCACCATAAACTCTCCATCCCATGCTTACCCTTCTCTTTATTTTGGGTCTCGTGTCCTGGGGAAACACTCACTGCCTGTCCTAAATACGTAACATTTATTAACAATCTCCAGATGCTCGTCCATAACCTTTATATGTTATCTCTGCGATTTCATTAAAGATTATCTTAGTTTTACTCATTCATTTTCAGTAACTCCTTTTCTGCTTTCTCTATTCATATCTTCTATCATCTTTTGAAATTCCTTCCATGATTCACTGAAGGGGAAAAATTGCCGCATACACACACACATTATATATATATATATATATATATGTGTGTGTGTGTGTGTGTGTATATACATACATATATAATATATATATATATATATATATATATGTATATACATACATATATAATAATTGTATGTATGTCATGTATGTATACTTACGGTGTGTGTACGTAGGAGTTTGTATGCATATAAATCTTACGTTTTCAAAACTAGCCGAATATAACCGACATTATCATTGTATTAAAATTCTTGTGGTGAACTAACACCAGCTTACTCTAAAAAGCAATTTTCAGCAAAAGAAGGGAGCAAGTCGTTACGACAAACAACGTCCTATAGATCGATGGGCCCCGGTGGACTTCCTCAAAGGTTGCTTTGATTGCTACCAAGACTCACTTCACACAAGAGGAATTTTTCAGTATGTCAGTATTTCCACTCGTTGGGAAGCATGTCTTCACACGAGAGGAGTTTCCACGCGCGGCTTCGTAGTTTCTTTTAGCAGAGCTATTAATCGCTGCCCGCTTGGGAAAAGCCCCCGCCCGCTCGGGAAAAGTCCCCACCCGCTCGGGAAAATCCCCCGCCCGTTCTGGAAACCCCCCCCCCCCCCCGCCTGCTCGGGAAAATCCCCCGCCCGTTCGGGAAAACCCCCCGCCCGTTCGGGAAAACCCCCCGCCCGTTCGGGAAAACCCCCCCACCCGCTTGGGAAAACCCCCCCACCCGCTTGGGAAAAACACCGTCCCGCTTAGAAAAATCGCTACCCTCAAGTGAAAATCACTTCTCGCTCGGAAAAATCCCTTCTCACTTGAAAAAAAACACTGCCCCACTCGGGAAAATCACTGCCAGCTCGGGAAAACACTGCCGGCTTGGAAAAATCCCTGACCGCTTGGGAAAATCCCTTGTCACTCGAAAAAATCACTGCCTGCTCGGGAAAATCCCTTGTTGCTAGAAAAAATCACTACCCCGCTCGGAAAAATCCCTGCCCACTAGGAAAAACACAGTTCTCTGGGGAAAGTCCCTTCTCGCTCGAGAAATCACTGCCCATTCGGAAAATTTTCTGAGAGACCAGAGTGTGAAGAGCCTCATTGATCTTCGTTGATTTCTAATCCACGCGGACGAAACCATCCGGCATCAATCTGTTCGTGTGAAACAAGCCTAACATTTTAATTGGTTGCTAATTTTTCACGATACATAACAGGTGAACACTTTTTAATAACAATATATTGGAAGCACAAGATCATTTTAGCTTGAAACCCCCGCAATGGGTCTAAGGTTGACGTGGCCTGATTGGTGACGTCTCTGCCTGGCATTTGCCAGTCTGGGGTTCGAGTCCCGCTCAGACTCGTTAGTGCCATTAGTGTCTGCAAGCTTACCATCCTTGTAAGCTAAGGTTGGGTGGTATGGGGAGCCTATAGGTCTATCTGCTGAGTCCTCAATCCCTCCCTGGTCCTAGCTTGGGTGGAGAAGGGGCTTGAGCGCTGATCATAGAATATATGGTCAGTCTCTAGGGCATTGTCCTGCTTGCTTGGACAATGTCACTGTCCCTTTCCTTTACCATTCATGGCCGGCCTTTAAACCTTTAAACGAAAATAAAACGGTCACGGGAAAAATTAATAACAGTAACGCTTCCAAATACAATATTCTGCAGTAGTGTACAACATCTACAGTAGGTTCATCTAAGTAATGAACTGTGACCCCTTTAATGTCTCCTGAAAATTCCCGGAACGACAGAGCCCATCTAGGAAAGAGGGGGGGGGGCATATCCATTGTTTCATTTCCAGAATATTCCATAAGCCCTTTAACATGTACTTTCTTCCTCTCTTCCTAAAGGGAATTCTCGCGAGACCAGAATACGTAAAAGGAAGCACCACAAAGGATAGAATTTTGTTTTAGGAGACATTAAGGTATTTCTTTACTTTTACTGGCCTTAACAGAATTTGGGGGGAGAGAGAGAGAGAGAGAGAGAGAGAGAGAGAGAGAGAGAGAGAGAGAGAAAGCACTCGAGATTAATGTGATGTACTATGATAGATCTAGTAGAACATTTTGTTGTAATACCTACTACTACTACTACTACTACTACTACTACTACTACTAATAATAATAATAATAATAGTTAGTGAATATTTCTTTTATTGACTTCTATTGATAAGAAACGTTCTAGCTGGTGTTAACGAGGCACTGTAGAATTTCTTTTTAATTTCATATTTAACATCAGCGTTTAATTGTAATTCAAAATAAGATAATCAAATTGGAAATTATCATCCTTAATCAAGGTGAGAAAGAACGAAAAAATTATTAAAATAAGTATATATAAAAAGTATAATGAGATAATTTGAGAACTCAGCTACATGGAAATGTTAGTAATTTAAATGAATATTAATGATTTTTATCCATATTTTCCATTATTTAATTTTTAAAAACTATATATTGAAACCTGATTTTCATTAAAAAAAAAGCAGGGGAAGGAAAAGAAGACGATGGATTCACGATCTAAGAAAATTCACGGTTATAGACTGCCATTGAAAGACCATTACCAGAGCAAGTGGAAGGACATGCTGAGGCCTTTGTCCTGCAGTGAACTTGATACGGCTGATGAGGATGACGACAAATAACTATGTTTGGCAAATTTTTTTTTATTAAAAAAAGGAAGAAAACTAGTAATTACAAAATTATCTTTCATTATTATTATTATTATTATTATTATCATTATTATCATAATTATTATTATTATTATTATTGCTTTCTAAGCTACAACCCTAGTTGGAAAAGCGAGATACTATAAGCCCAAGAGCTCAAACAGGGAAAATGGCCCAGAGAAGACAAGAAATAAGGAAAACTACGAGAGAAGCTCAAGAACAATAAAACATTAAAATAAATCTTTCCTATGATACAAAAGACTAATTTTGGCTCTATTTCACTACGTCGCATTTTACTTGGTCTTTGGATTCTGTCTGTGTGTGGCCCTGTATGTGTCTGTGTTCGAACTCCTGATTATATATTGAAAGAAATTCGTGACAATGGAGTCATCAACTGGGGATGACAGCTTAGGGAGGCTGTAGTTATTTCTTGGGGGAAACTGCGCTCGCTCTCTCTCTCTCTCTCTCTCTCCTCTCTCTCTCTCTCTCTCAAACAATCCAGTATGTACAAATACACAATTATATAATATATATATATATATATACATATATATACTGTACATATATACATTACATATATATATACATATACATAAATACATATACACACACACAAACACACACATATATATATATATATATATACATATATATATACATATATACATATATACATATATACATATATAAACATATACATATATATACACATTTATATACATATATACAAACATATACATTTATATACATATATACACAGACATATATACATATATATATTCTGTATATTCCATTTCTCGATTAAAAAAAATACCGGATATTCCCCAACAAGCTTTTAAAAAAGCTCCTCAGTTAACAGTGATTAATCTGTGGCGAGAAATAACTCTTGTTTTTCTCTCTAGAATAATATCCGAAAGGCCGCTAAAAGAATTCAATTGCTATTCCAATATGCCATACTTTCCCAAACATTTCAGGCAGCTACTAATAATTATTGCCGTAATAAAATAGATATTTTTGTTTTTGAATTCCTCTCAATGGGCATTTTATAAAGGGGTTGTTATATATATATATATATATATATATATATGTATATATATATATATATAATATATATATTTTTTTTTTTTTCTTTTTTTTTTGGGGGGGGGGAAGTACTTTTGATTTTACATTATATTATGGATGTAATTTTTTCATTAATCGAAACATATGAATCTGAAGATTCGTTTTTCTGTAATATATCAAAGTGAGACATTGAAATAAAATGAGACATGGAAACAAAATGAGACACTGAAACAAAATGATACACTGAAATAAAATAGGACATTGAAACAAAATAGGACATTGAAACAAATTGAGACCTTGAAGCAAAATAGGACATTGAAACAAAATAGGACATTAAAACAAAATAGGACATTGAAACAATATGAGACACTGAAACAAAATGAGACATGGAAACAAAATGTGACATTGAAACAAAATGAGACACTGAAACAAAATGAGACACAAACAAAATGAGACATGAAAACGAAATAAGACATTGAAACAAAATGAGACATTGAAACAAAATAGGACATGGAAACAAAATGAGACATTGAAACGAAATAAGACACTGAAACAAAATGAGACATTGAAACAAAATAGGACACAAACAAAATGAGACATGGAAACAAAATGAGACATTTAAAATAATAAGAAAAAAAGTCCATATACATTCTGGATACATTTTGGTCTTCTGATTAGCAAAGATATTTGTAGTTTTAATTAAAAATATTTGTTGAATATCAATAAAAGTTTTTTTTTTATTTCATTTTTTTCCTCTAAAACAATTAAGAAATTGCATCTTTTTTAAATGTATATTTAGGGTGAATATTTTATCTCTCCACATTGCCAGATTTGAGTAGCTTCATTTAATAATTCTCTTATAAAAGAATATTTATAAATATATTTGAACATTAAGATTGGATGTCACAGAGTTAAACTATAGGGACACTCCAAAGAGCGCAGACCTGCGCTGCGGCAGCATATTCTCTCGACATTTTAACCTTGACCTTTGACCTCAACATGTATTTATTGGCGTAAATTTTCATACACTTATATATGAACCAAGTTTGAAGTGGATGTGACAACGATGTCCAAACCTATGGCTGATTACGTGAATTGAACATATTGATTGACCGTGACCTTTACCTTTGACCTTGGACTTCCAAAATTTAACACTTTCCAGCTTTTTACATGAATGTTGACCCATGAAAGTTTCATTAATCAAGGATTAAAGTCATGACCAAAATGCTGTTCACAAAAATACACACACAAACTAAAACACAAATTCACAACCAGGGGGTAAAAACATAACCTCCTTCCAACTTTAATGGTAGAGGTAATAATAAAGTTTGAAAAGTCCGGTAATCTTTTGCCCTTTCTACGTCAAGTCGTAAAAGACTGCCATATTTTACAACAGGATTTCAGAGTATTCATGTTCTGGTAAAACTGTCCATAAATGAAAAAAAAAAACTTCTGAATACATCATTTCTTATGGGGTTTTAACTGCCTTAGAATTCAGCTCTCTTTGACTTCAGATGACGTGAGTTCAATAGTTCAATCAGTTTCCTTGCCCAACTTTTTTTTTCATATTGCAATGTAATTTCATTAATTATGCTATTAACTGCCATACCACGGATCTTGAAAGAGCAACACAAGGCTAAAATGTGGCTCCACTGTCTTTGTGTTCATTAATTATGCTATTAATTGCCATACCCACTGATCTTGAAAGAGCCACACAAGGTTAGATTATGGCTCCAGTCTTTGTGTGATCATTAATTGTGCTATTAATTGCCATACCACTGATCTTGAAAAGAGCCACACAAGGGTAGAATTTGATTCCAGTCTTTTTATGTTCATCAATTATGCTATTAATTGCCATACTACTGACCTTGTAAGAGGCCACACAAGGCTAGAATATGATTCCAGTCTTTTTATGTTCATTAATTATGCTATTAATTGCCATACCACTGACCTTGAAAAGAGCCACACAAGGCTAGAATATGATTCCAGTCTTTTTATGTTCATTAATTATGCTATTAATTGCCATACCACTGATCTTGAAAAGAGCCACACAAGGGTAGAATTTGATTCCAGTCTTTTTTATGTTCATCAATTATGCTATTAATTGCCATACTACTGACCTTGTAAGAGCCACACAAGGCTAGAATATGATTCCAGTCTTTTTATGTTCATTAATTATGCTATTAATTGCCATACCACTGACCTTGAAAGAGCCACACAAGGCTAGAATAATGATTCCAGTCTTTTTATGTTCATTAATTATGCTATTAATTGCTATATCACTTCTGATCTTGAAAGAGCCACACAAGGCTAAAATATGGCTCCAGTATTTTATACAGAAGCATAAAAAGAAGAAGTCTTCATATTTTCCATCAGACTAAAAATGCACCTCTTGTAAATAAAACATTTTTTTCCTCCAAATTATACAATAGCACAGTTATACGAAAATTGCCTGGCCACCTTCTTTCTACCTTAAGAAATATTTTAGAGTGGCCAACATAACAAAAGGAAGGCAGGTATTTCACGAGGGTGCGTTCTTACTTATATAGGATACAACAAATCCTTTTTCATATATTCTTTTTCGATGGGAAGATACTGCCTCCGCAATGTGTATTATTTACTACAACAAAGATTAAAGTTTGTTTTTTGTTAGGATATCCCAGGTGGTCCTAAGGCAGAAACAGTATTAACAGAGAGAGAGAGAGAGAGAGAGGAGAGAGAGAGAGAGAGAGAGAGAGAGGGGGGGGGGTACAGGAATTTTGAACGTCTCACGGACTTTTTAGTTCATCCACGGAAATTCCATTTGCTCTTGGGTAGAAAAATTCAGTTATTTAAGAAAGATATGATCTTGCCTAACATGAGAGAGAGAGAGAGAGAGAGAGAGAGAGGAGAGAGAGAGAGAGAGAGAGATTATATGTCTACCAATGTACTTTCCATCATAGTCTTTTCAGTATCCTTATGGTCGTTGAATAAACACAATAACAACGCACATCAATGTTGACATTATGGGCCATCAAAAGAGAATGCACAGGGGTCAACAGCCCCTATCGGTTGGGGGGGGGGAGTGATTGTTTAGACTACGCGTCATGCTTGCATTGGCCCAAATATTTCGTCGTCAATATTGACAGATGTGGAGTCAGGGCGATTGACATCCAACCCCACAAGCCCCCACCCCCACCCCCGTCGTGTTCGAACAAACCCAGATTGCTTTAAGAGTTAAGCAACGATTTGGTCCTGAACGAATTAATAAGAACGATGAAACGTTAAGGAAAATCGTATTGTAATAATGAAAAAGTATGGTTCATGAATGCTTAGGGAAAATGATGATGATGATGATGATGATTATTATTATTATTATTATTAATGATTACTTTATATTAATGATACCTAATCATCATCAATTTGATGTTTTACTAACACCTATTTTAAAAGAGAGAGAGAGAGAGAGAGAGAGGAGAGAGAGAGAGAGAGCCACTTGTGGTAAAACTCACTGGTTTTCCCTGGAGAGAGAGAGAGAGAGAGAGAGAGAGAGAGAGGAGAGAGAGACTTGTGGTAAAACTTACAGCTTCTCCCCTAGAAAGAGAGAGAGAGAGAGAGAGAGAGAGAGAGAGAGAGAGAATTATCACTTGTGGTAAAACGCCCAGCTTTTCTCTCGGAGAGAGAGAGAGAGAGAGAGAGAGAGAGAGAGAGAGAGAGAGAGAGCCACTTGTGGTAAAACGCACAGTTTCTCTCTGGAGAGAGAGAGAGCTACTTGTGATAAAACTTACAGCTTCTCCTGGAGAGAGAGAGAGAGAGAGAGAGAGAGAGAGAGAGAGCCATCACTTGTGGTAAAACTAACAGCTTTTCTCTGGAGAGAGAGAGAGAGAGAGAGAGAGAGAGAGAGAGAGCCATCACTTGTGGTAAAACGCCCAGCTTTTCTCTGGAGAGAGAGAGAGAGAGAGAGAGAGAGAGAGAGAGAGAGAGAGAGAGCCATCACTTGTGGTAAAACGCCCAGCTTTTTTATCATTATTATTATTATTACTATCCAAGCTTCAACCCTAGTTGGAAAAGCAAGATGCTATAAGCCCAGGGGCTCCAACAGGGAAGAATAGCCCAGTGAGGAAAGGAAATAAGAAAATAAATAAATGAAGAGAACAAATTAACAATAAATCATTCTAAAATAAGTAACAACGTCAAAACAGACATGTCATATATAAACTATTAACAACATCAAAAACAATTATGTCATAAATAAACTATAAAAAGACTCATGTCCGCCTGGTCAACAAAAAAGCATTTGCTCCAACTTTGAACTTTTGAAGTTCTTAACTGTTTCAAACCACCCGATTAGGAAGATCATTCCACAACTTGGTAACAGCTGGAATAAACTTCTAGAGTACTGCGTAGTATTGAGCCTCGTGATGGAGAAGGCCTGGCTATTAGAATTAACGCCTGCCTAGTATACGAACAGGATAGAATTGTCCAGGGAGATCTGAATGTAAAGGATGGTCAGAGTTATGAAAAATCTTATGCAACATGCATAATGAACTAATTGAACGACGGTGCCAGAGATTAATATCTAGATCAGGAATAAGAAATTAATAGACCGAGCAGCTGAAGACCAGACAGGAGATCAATACTCAAAACAAGGTAGAATGAAGAATTAAAACACTTCTTCAGATAGATTGATCACCGAAAATCTTGAAAGACTTTCTCAATAAGCCTATTTTTTGTGCAATTGAAGACACAGACCTTATATGTTTCTCAAAAGTAAATTTACTGTCGAGATCACACCTAAAATTTTGAAGAGAGTCCTTACATATTTAAAGAAACATTATCAATACTGAGATCCGGATGTTGAGGAGCCACCGTCCTTGACCTACTTACAATCATACTTTGAGTTTTGTTAGGATTCAACTTCATACCCCATAATTTGCACCATGCACTAATTCTAGCTAAATCTCTATTGAGGGATTCACAAACCCTAGATCTACATTCAGGGGATGGAATTGATGCAAAGAGAGTAGCATCATCTGCATATGCAACAAGCTTGTTTTTCTAGGCCAAACCACATGTCATGTGTATATAGTATGAAAAGTAATGGGCCAAGAACACTACCCTGTGGAACACCGGATATCACATTCCTATAATCACTATGGTGCCCATCAACAACAACTCTTTGAGATCTATTACTTAAAAAATCAATAATAATGCTAATAAACGACCCACCCACTCCCAACTGTTTCAGTTTGAAAACGAGGGCCTCATGATTAACACGGTCAAAGGCAGCACTAAAACCAAGGCCAATCATACGAACTTCCTGACCACAATCAAGGGATTTCTGTACAGCATTGGAGAATGTGAGAGGGCATCACATGCTCCAAGGCCTTTACGAAAACCAATTGCAAACTAGGGAGTAGATGATTACCTTCAGCAAACCTATTAGACGTTTTGCAGAAGACGTTCAAAAACTTTAGATAATATGGGAGTTATGGAAATTGGAGAGAGAGAGAGAGAGAGAGAGAGAGAGAGAGAGAGAGAGAGAGAACTACTTGTGGTAAAACGCACAGCTTTTTCCTGGAGAGAGAGAGAGAGAGAGAGAGGAGAGAGAGAGAGAGAGAGCTACTTGTGATAAAACCTAACAGCTTTCTCTGGAGAGAGAGAGAGAGAGAGAGAGAGGAGACGAGAGAGAGAGAGAGAGAGAGAGAGAGCCATCACTTGTGGGTAAAACGCCCAGCTTTTCTCTGGAAACGTTGTGGGCGCAGGTGTGGTGGAGACTAAAAACATCCCGTTTATCGCCATCGGAGTCATTTCGCATCGCCATCGGAGTCATTCGCGGGATGACAGAAGCTGAACACAGAAACCAAAGTGGAATTTCACGAGGGGAAATTTGTCCCTTTTTTTCCCCCTTTTAACCTGAGGAGATTATTTTGACATAGGAATTCTGCTTCAATAGATTTTATCAGTTTTTCGTCCTCTTG
>NC_090752.1:62056397-62061397 GCF_036898095.1 Palaemon carinicauda | reverse complement strand
ATCAAGACATGGGAGAAGTTGAAATTACATTTTGCGCCTGAAAATTATATTTGAAATTATATTTTACGTCTGAGAATTATATTTGAAATAATATTTAACGTCTGCAAGTATTCAAAATTACATTATACGCCTGAGATTATATTTGAAATTATATTTAACATCAGAATTATATTTTACGTTTGAAAGTATATTCAAAATTAAATTTTACATCTGAGAATTATATAAGAAATTATATTTCACGCCATTTAATTAACTCCATTTTTTGAAATGCGACATTTCCGGTCATTATAGTAGATAAAAGAATATTTGTAAATCTTATTTCATGTCTGAAAGTATATTCAAAATTACATTATACGCCTGAGAATTCTTTTAAAAATTATATTTCACATCATTTAATTACCTTTTCCGGCCATCATAGTAGACAAATAATGTTGAAGATTTCGTTTAAAAATCTTTAAAAAAATTACCCCTGTGTTCTATCCGAGTGCGTTCAGAACATAACTCTCTGTAACAGAAAAGCGTCTTCGAACCAACGCGAATTTTACGAGCGAGACAACCTCTGTTGACTTTGCTAATTGGAGCCAGTTTTCGGCACCGCCTGGGAACTAGTTCAAGATTTACCTGCCTTCAGGAAGATGAATTATCCTTCAAGGTCTTTAGCCTTTAGAAATCATAATAGAGCGCTAAGCTGTTCAAGTGTGTTCAATTCAATTTAGCTTTTTTTTTCCTTACATATATTTTCAAGTCAGGAATCATTTGGTGTTAAAATGTCAACAAGAGTTGCTGTAACGCAGTTATGATATTGTCAATAATTTGGTTTTCTGGGACGATTGCTATTAATAACAACAACAGCAATAATAATAATAATAATAATAATAATAATAATAATAATAATAATAATAATAATAATAATAATAATAATAATAACTTCGTTGGGGGAAATAAAAATAGAAACAAAATATGGAAATTCAACTGCATAGGATCGCGCGAATAATTCAGAAGTGACTTGAACTAAGTCCAAAACTCAAAGTCTTCGCAAAATAAGAATACTTATGGCGATACCTAAATAAGAAATCCTTGGAAATTGTAACATTTTTCTAAAATTCTTAATTTTATTTGAAGTTTTTTATCACTATGTAATTATTTATTTGACAAGTAAAAATCCCCACCATCTCTTATAAGGTCTCAACGTTTCTTTAGAAATACGCGCTACTGCAAGCATGTTTGTTTGTGCGTATGTTGCTCTATTTTTCTCAGTAGTGTAAAATATGACATCCTCTTCACCAATCTTTGGTTATGTTGTCATAAGAGCGAAACACGCCATGGTATTATTTATATATAAAATTTTCCTTATGGATCTTTGCATACATATATACGCACACAATATATATATGTGTGTATATATATATATATATATATATATATATATATATATATACTGTATATATACATATATTTATACTGTGTATATATATATATATATATATATATATATATATATATATATATATATATATATATATATATATATATATATAATATATATATATATATGAAAAATTTTAAGTAATTTTTATTTTTCCTAACATACTTACCGAGAATTACCTCTTCGGAGGGTCCTTGACCCTCTCTCAAACTCGACCAAGATTTCCCGCGCTACCCCCCCCCCCCCCTATCTCGCTCCCGATAGTTCCTACCCCCGCCGCCAGGATAATTCCTGCGGCCCGGATTAGGGCAGGTCACTGCTTTTCCCGGGTCAGGATCTCATTAAGTCCTCCGTTTAGCCCGACTCGGCAATGGAAGAATGGCACTCGGGGACGGAAGGGAGGGCCATTACTCAGAGGTAATTCTCGGTAAGTATGTTAGGAAAAATAAAAATTACTTAAAATTTTTCATTTGTTCCGACACGAATACTTTACCTCGAATTACCTCTTCGGAGACTTACACTTTAGGAGGCGGGAGAGCCATTCTGCCACTTGGTTAGGCACATGGTGCCTGGAGGGCTACGTAATGCGGGGGTACAGAGAGCGGATAGGGGGTAGCAGTGGAAAACTTACGCTTATAATTTAAGGCTTACCTCTTGACATTTTCTCTACTGAATCTTCTCCTGAAGAAGTAGGGATGAGTCTATTCACTTGTTGGGGACGTCTTCCAGCCTGCCACTACACAGCTTGGAGGGCGGCGATGACTGTCCCAATGGAGAATCCATCCAAAGACTTTCTTGAGTAGTCATTGAGGTAGTGGGCCGTGAAGGTCGACTGGTGTGACCAAGTGCCGGCCTGCAGGATCTGGCCCACTGCCATATTTCTCTCAAAGGCCAAGGAAGTGCTCAGGCCTCTGATGTCATGGGGACGGGGAGTGCCTGGTACCGCCACCTTGTCTTCTTCATAAGCCCTAGTGATGACTTGTCTCAGCCAGAAGGAAATAGTGTTCTTGGACACTTGCTTCTTATTAACGCCTGAAGAGACGAAGAGGTTCTTGGCACCCGGACGGAGATGGGCCGTCCTTTCCAGGTATTTCCTGATCGTCCTGACCGGGCATAACTTCAGGTCGTCCGTATTACCTGTCTTGGGGATGGCCGGAAAAGAGAAACCTTCAAACCTCGGGTCCCAGACTGCTGGGTTCTGAGTCTTTGCTACAAAGGAGGGTACGAACTTGAAAGATACCTCCTTCCACCCTTTGGAGTGTGCCACGTCGTAGGAGAGACCGTGGATCTCACCTACCCTCTTAGCCGAAGCTAAGGCTAGCAAGAAGACTGTCTTGAGGGTGAGATCTTTGTCCCCGATATCTCTGAGTGGTTCAAAGGGCGGACGACACAACATTTTCAGGACCTTGGCCAGGTCCCATCTAGGCACTCTCCTGGCTTGGGGAGGGCAGGATTGTTCGAAACTTCTAATCAGCATCCCTATGTGTCTTGAGGTCCCCAGGTCGATGCCTTTCAGGAGAAAGACTTGGCCTAAGGCTGCTCGTACTCCTTTAATAGCCGGGATTGACATTCCTATTTTATCCCTAAGGTACACTAGAAAATCAGCTATGTCAGGGACCGAGGCTTTGAGAGGTCTTATTTGTTTTGTCGCGCACCATTTCGTAAAGGCGGCCCACTTCGCCTGGTAGACTACGGTAGAGGATTTTCTTAGATATAGGGACATCCTCTTGGCTGTGGAGGAGGAGTACCCCTCCTTCCTCAGGAGTCGCTCGATAGTCTCCAGGCGTGAAGGCGAAGAGAGAGAGGGTTGTCGTGGAACCTGAGGAAGTGCGGTTGACTCAGTAGATCTGACCTGGGGGGCAGAGGCCATGGCGGATGGCTTGCCAGGTCTTTCAGATCCGCGAACCACTCTCTCTCCGGCCACCAGGGCGCTACCAAAGTCATCTTTAGGTTTTGGGAGGTTCTTACTCTGTTGAGCACTCGTCTTAGCAGCGTGAAGGGGGGAAAGGCATAAACATCCAGGTTGTCCCACCTGTGCTGGAAGGCGTCTTCTAGGGCTGCTCCTTCGTCTGGTACCGGGGAGCAATAAACCGGTAACTTGGCGTTGAGCTTTGTTGCGAATAGGTCTATCACCGGGGAGCCCCAGCGTTGAAGGATGAGTCTGGCCACCGCTGGTTGTAGGGACCATTCTGTCCCTACTATCTGACCTATCCTGCTGAGGCCGTCGGCTAGCACGTTCCTTTTCCCGGGGATGAACCTTGCTAGCAGTGTTACCTGGTGTTCGTCCGCCCAGTGTAAGATGTTTACGGTGAGGTCACACAGTTCCTTCGACTTCATGCCCCCTTGTTTCTTGATGTAGGCTACCACCGTGGCGTTGTCGCACATTAGGGCCACGGTGTTTCCCTTCAACCGACTTGCAAAGTGCAGACATGCCTTTTGTACTGCTTTTAGCTCTAGGACGTTGATGTGGCGATGCTTTTCGGTCTCTGACCAGGTCCCGCTTGCTGTTTCCTCCCGCAGGTGGGCTCCCCACCCTAGGCTGGAGGCGTCCGTGAACAGGAGAAACTCGGGGGGACAGGACCCGAGGGGCATCCCCTTGAGGGAGTTCGACTGGCATCTCCACCAATTCAAGGCTGCTTTCGTGTCCGGGAGGACTGGGATCGATGTTTTCTGAGAGCCTGTCTGGGACCATAGAGCCTTGAGGTTCTATTGTACGGGTCTGAGCCGTATCTTCCCTTGGGGGACTAGCTTCTCTAATGAGACCAGATGGCCTATCAGCCTCTGCCAGTCTTTCGCTTTCCTGGGAAGCCCCAACAGGAACGGCTGAATGATCTTGACGAGGTTCTGTATCCTGTCTTCCGAGGGGAAGGCCTTCCCCTGCACGGTGTCCAACGTCATCCCCAAGTACCCCATTTTGTTGGATGGCGTTAGGTTCGATTTCTCCAGGTTGATAATGATTCCCAGACTCCTGCAGAAACGGAGGAGGTCCTTTCCTGGCTCTTCCAAGAGGGCCTTTGAACTGGAAAGGAGCAACCAGTCGTCCAGGTACCTGATGAGGCGGATACCTCGTTCGTGAGCCCATACGGAGACTGTCGCGAAGACCCTCGTGAACACCTGAGGGGCCGTCGACAGTCCGAAGCAGAGGGTCCGGAACTGCAGGATCTGGGAGCCCCATTTTACCCGGAGGAACTTCCGACTCGACGGGTGGACCGGAATTTGGAAGTACGCGTCCTTGAGGTCGACCGTCATCATAAAATCTTTCTCCCTCAAGGACATCAGGACGGATTTTGGGGTGTCCATCTTGAAGTCCGTCTTCTTGACGAACCTGTTGAGGGCCGACAGGTCTATCACCGGTCTCCACCCCCCCGTTGCTTTCTCCACCAGGAACAGGCGGCTGTAGAAGCCTGGCCCTGGGAGAAGGACTTCTTCCATGGCTCCCTTTTCCAGCATGGAGGAAACTTCTTTTTGCAGGGTAGCCCTTTTCAACGGGTCCCTGGGAGCTAACCATTCTGTTTGGGTGGCTGGAATAAGAGGGGGTGAGTCCGCTATGAAGGGGATCCTGTAGCCTTCTTTC
>NC_090752.1:62028897-62051397 GCF_036898095.1 Palaemon carinicauda | reverse complement strand
ACTGGTCTTATGTACCCAAAACCATTTCTACCGTTTATGGAAATTCTAAACTGGTGAATTATTTTCTGCTTAATGTCTCAGATTTAACTATCAAATTCTAAGTGCCTATAATTCATTCTAAGCTTCCTAACGACTCGTAATATACACTACGCATAAATTATTGCAATCACATCCCAAAATGTTTTAAAAAGCGTTTTACAGCTTTTACCTTTTTAAAAACCAAATATAAAACTTACGTCGATTCTTTAATAATTATATAATTTCGATTATATATTTATGTCAATAGTCAATTCTTTTTAGTTAGACAGATTTGCACAGACTCGGAAGGGTGCCCTTTTAGCTCGGAAAAGTTTCCTGATCGCTGATTGGTTGGGCAAGATCATTCGGACCAATCAGAGAGTAGGATACTTTTCCGAGCTAAAAGGTCACCGCTGAGAGTCGGTGCATATGCGCCTCATTAAAAATAATTGAGTATAGTGATATTTCTGAACAGCTCTTGTTTGTAAATATGGCAAAATACCTTTAAAGGTTTAAAGGCCGCTCATGAATGGCAGAGGCAAGGGACACTGACATTGCCCTAGCAGGCAGGATAATGCCCTAGAGATTGACCATATATGATCAGCGCCCAAACTCCCTATCCACACAAGCTAGGACCAGGGAGGGCCAGGTTATGGCTGCTGATGACTCAGCAGATAGACCGTGGCTCCCTCAAACCTTCCAACCTTAGCTCACAAGAATGGTGAGGTTGCAGAGATTAAAGGAACTGACGAGTCTGAGCGGGACTAGAACCCCGGTCTGGCTAGCACCAGGCAGAGACGTTACCAATCATGCCACAACAACTCTAAGAATTTAAAAAATGGTCAGATATTAAAATGAATGTTCAAAACATTTAAATGAAATGTTCAGAATATTAAAATGAAATGTTAAAAGAGAACACTATCATGAAGGACGGAAAATATCAAACGAGTTCTTTTTTACACTTCCTATCCAGGAAAAAAAAATACAATTTAAAAGTGATGCCATATTGTACTGTGATGAAAAAAAGAAGAGGAATGTTTTACAGAAATACACACTACTATTCCTAAGGTATTACAACACAGAACTATAATAGAAGTGTCATTCAAAGTGTCATAAAATGAAAGATAGAATTGTTACATATATAACGGTAGAGTAGTATGATTTAGTGATATTCAAAAGACGATCAATGCCTCTTAATGTGTTTTGTTTATGAGAACGAACACTTGTATGTACACATGAGTGGTTGTATGGGCAATATTATATATACTGTGGGGTTATATAACGTATACATTATGTATGTATATATACATTATAAAAATAATTATATACATTATATATATATAATTATATACATTATATATATATAATTATATACATTATATATATATAATTATATACATTATATATATAATTATATACATTACATATATAATTATATACATTACATATATAATTATATACATTACACATTTAATTATATACATTATATAATTATATACATTATATATATATATATATATATATATATATATATATATATATATATATATATATATAGAGAGAGAGAGAGAGAGAGAGAGAGAGAGAGAGAGAGAGAGAGAGAGAGAGAGAGATTTGTATGATTATATAGATACATACATAAACACAAACATATATACATACATACATACATACATACACACACACACATCTACTTCTATTGAGACCTAACCCATAGTCTCCTGAAATGAAAGGAGACCGTCGCTACCCTCTCTCTCTCTCTCTCTCTCTCTCTCTCTCTCTCTCTCTCTCTCTCTCTCTCTCTCTCTCTCTCTCTCAATCTGTATTCTAAAGAAGAACAAAACCGGATGAATGGGAACGATAAACAATAAAGATCTTTGAAACCAGAGGATAAAAAAGTAGAAGAAATTATATTAAGAGAATATCTAACGGAGACGTCTCAGAGGTTAGTTACAATGGCGGGGGGGGGGGGGAGTTAAATAAGCCTTGGACTTTTGTTTTATTATTGAACGAAAAGGAAATATGGATTTCTTCTATAGTAGGATTTCTGTTGTGGTCAGAGTCTCCTTTTACATTTAGTTCCGTTGTATTGTTCTTCTTTAATTGAGAAATATCTACCGATTCAAAAGTCGTGTAACCTGAGATTTTTTTTTTAATTGGAAAAAATCTAATTAAAAAGTTTAACAATATAAAAGTAGGATTTTTGTTGCTGTATATGATAAGTGCTTTTTATTCGTGTAGATATGAAAGTAAGATTTTTTTTCTGTATATATTTGTGCTTTTTATTTATGTAAATTTTTTAATTTGCTTCCGGTAATTTACAAGGTTAAATAATTTGCATTAAGATCGTTGTATGTGATTTTCATATCAATACAATTGTATAATATGTATAGACATTTATACAATTGTTTATCGTGAATACTAGTCATCATTTATTCAATTTTATAATGTATAGTTATGGGAACGTAACAAGGATAAGAGAAACGGTTTAAAAGAAACATAAGGAATAGAAAACATAAAAATACATGAATTTATATTACGATTAATATAAAACATTTTGTGGTTAGGTCTTAAAAAAATCTGTTAAAATTAACTGTTCACGTTAACATTATCATCTCCGTTAAAATGGAACCTAACACAAATTGAAAAATAGTACTTAAATTAACATCAGTTAGAATATTCTTTATACGGAAAGTGCGTAGAAATTGAATATGATACAATATAGAATGCAAGATTTAAATCTATAAACAATAAGCATTTAGAACGGGCACTCGGTAGAGCGCATACCTTCGCCTATATCATCACAAGATAGGTAATTGAATTATGCACATTTCGGTACTAGTTTCATGCAAATCCGATAAAAATTGACCCCGATATGACAAAAAGACTTTTTGACCTTTTCGTGACCTTGGCCTTGACTTTTGACCCCATCACTACCAAAATCCAACCAAAGTGTCCTTGGATCAGGGTCAATCTTCCAACCAAATTTCATGATATTCGGTCAAATAGTTTTCGAGTTATGAGAATCACAAACACACAGACAGATATAGAGATACACGCCTATCAAAACATAACCTTCGCAACTAAGTTGGCAAAGGTAATAAGATATGAATTATAAAACATTAAACAAATTAAAAGAAATTATAAAATATTAAACAAATCAAAATAAAAACTAAAACAGCTTAAGACCAAAAGAAAAGTTCTGATCAAATCGACATCAAAATTAAATATTTAACATTTACCTTAAAAGTTTTATCTTGCGCCCTGAGAAAGGGGATTTGTACAGTTGGCTTCATTAATTCTGGTACACTTAATGTGAAGCAAAGGAAAATTCTGGCAGTTATACCTTGTGTTTATCAAAAGAAGAAATAATGTTAACTCTGCCTAACAACGTCCTTAAACTCGTAAAAACGGAATCAAGCATCTTTATTAAATTTTCGAAATTTGTATAAAAAAATTATTTTTTGATATGTACCGGAATTAATGAAGACAACTTTACCTTCAATGTTTCAATACACTGTACAGACCATTCCATCCCCTTTCTGTCTACCTATCTGTTTGTCTCTTAAAATGTTTTCTCTTTCATGTCAAAAGTTTCTCTCTCTCTCTCTCTCTCTCTCTCTCTCTCTCTCTCTCTCTCTCTCTCTCTCTCTCTCTCTCTCTCTCTTCGCACCCCCATCCTCACCTATATAATGTAGAGCGAATGTCTGCAAATATATACTGTATGTATGTGTATATATATATATATATATATATATATATATATATATATATATATAGATGTATGTATATATATATATATATATATATATATATAGATGTATGTATATATATATATATATATATATATATATTATAATATATAGATAGATGGATAGCCTATATGTATGTATGTATATATATATATATATATATATATATATATATATATATATGTATATATATATATATATATATATATATATATATATATGTATATGTATAGGCTATCATCTATATCTATCTATCTATCTATATATATATATATTTATTTATATATATATATATATATATATATATATATATATATATATATATATATATATATATATATATATATATATATATATATATATAATCTTTCCTGTCACGCTGAGTGGCATTGCCAAACCTATGCCTACTCGGTCACTCCCCGTCCCTCGGGTAGTTGGGAAGAGTAATAGTCATACCCTGCTGATGAGAGAGAATACTCCCAGAGGTACACTTGGAAACCACATCTCCCACAAATTGCAGACCCCGGGGGTTGTACTTAAGAGAGGGAGAGGGGCCAAGTTTGAATGTGTGCGCGCGCGCGTGTGCATACTTTATCTATCTAAATATTTAGCTGTCATTTATGTATGAGTTTCGTGCCCCATAGTCAATTCTTCTTAGTGAGGTAGATTTGCACCGGCTCGCAGGGGAGCCCTTTTAGCTCGGAAAAGTTTTTTGATCACTGATTGGTTGGAAAAGATAATTCTAACCAATCAGATAGAAGGAAGCTTCACCGAGCTAAAAGGGCACCGCTGCGAGTCGGTGCAAATGCGCCTCATAAACTGAGTCTAGTATATCATATTCCCAAACAACTAGGCAAGAATGTCCCATTTATTGATGAGAAGAAGCTACAACTAGAAGATTCAAACTTAAAATAATTACTTCTGAGAACGAGTAGTGAGGAGATAAACGAACATTAAATCCTGAAATCATTAGGTTGGTAAAGTCTCTGCCCGGTTTTGGCCAGTCGGGGGTTCGAGTCCCACTCAGACGCGTTGAGTGTTATTAGTATCGGCAACCTTACCCTTACCATCCTTGAGAGCTAAGGTTGGGGGGTTTAGGGAAGCCTTTAGGTCTATCTGCTGAGTCATCAGCAGCCATTGCCTGGACCTCCCTGGTCCTAGCTTGGGTGGAGAGGAGGCTTGGGCGCTGATCATATGTATATATGGTCAGTCTCTAGGGCATTGTCCTTCATGTTAGGGCAATGTCACTGTCACTTGCCTCTGCCATTCATGAGCGACCTTTAAATCTTTATATTAGCGTGAATTTGAGTATAGGGTCTTACTATAGACCACTATATAGGTACAGCAGGCCTCCAAAATCCCTTACCTATCCAAACTTCTCTTAAGGGATAAAGAAGGAGCTCCCTCAAATCCCTAAGGACAAACACCCGATGGCTCCTTCAACTCCAGCAGAAGCAACAGTGGCTAATGGATTGGGGGGGGGAGGGGGGGAGGGGGGGAGGGGGGATCCTAAGTCAGTTTCCCACAAGATAAAACAATTTTCGATCTTTGTCATACACTTGGGATGTTATCCTTAAAAGGCTTCAAAGGCCACTCATGAATAGCAGGGGCAAGTGGCATTGACCTATCAGACAGTAAAATGCCCTAGAGACTGACCATATTACATATGATCAGCGCCCAAACCCTCTCCATCCAAGCTAGGACCAAGGAAGGCCAGGCAATGGCTGGTGATTAATCAGTAGATAAACCTATAAGCTATCCCAAACCTTAGCTCACAAGGATGGTGAGGTTGCAACGACCAAAGTAACTAAGGAGTTTGAGCGGGATTTTAACCCCAGTCTAGCGATCACCAGTCAGGGACGTTACCTCATAGGCCACCACAAGGTCTTTGTGTAACTTTACTGGGATGTTACCGTATTATTATTATTATTATTATTATCATTCTTATTATTATTACAAGTTAGGCTACAACCCTAGTTGAAAAAGCAAGATGCTATAAGCCCAAGTGCTCCAACAGGAAGAAATAGCCCAATGGGGACCGGAAACAAGGAAATAAATAAACTACAAGAAAAGAGTAAACAATAAAAATTAAATATTTCAAGAGCAGCAACAACATTAAATACTTCACATATAAACTATAAATACTTAGAAAGAAAAAAAAATTAAGGTTAAAATATGGTGTTCTTTTAAGGTCTTTATAATACCCTTACTTCGCTGGGATGTTTTCGTTTGAAGAAAAGGTGTTTAGTACAACGAAAGAAGAGAGGGAATGTGATAAAGATGACGTGTAATGGGCCAAAAAGGATAAATGAATGAAATATAAATGCATTTATTAGCTCCTTTTCTCTTATGCAAATTCTCCATTTTTTATACCACTTTACCGGGATATGTTAATATAAAAAGATTTCATACTTGGGTACTGCCATAGCCTCTGTACCATGGTCTTCCACTGTCTTGGAATAGAGTTCTCTTGCTTGAGGGAACACTCGGGCACACTATTCTATCTTATTTCTCTTCCTCTTTTTTGTTAAGGTTTTTATAGTTTATATATGAAAGACACTTTAATATTGTTACTATTCTCAAGATTTTATTTTGATTGTTCACTACTCTAATACTTTACTTATTTCCTTGTTTCTTTTCCTCACTGGGCTCTTTTCCCTGTTGGAACCCTTGGGCTTACAGCATCCTACTTTTCCAACTAGGATTGTATCTTAGATTGTAATAATAATAATAATAATAATAATAATAATAATAATAAAAGGGTAAAATAATAGAATAAAGTAATAAAATGATAAAGTAATAAAGTAATAACGTAATAGTCATAAAATAATAAAATAAATATATGGTAAAATTAATAAAAATAAAAATAAAAATAATAATAGGAGTAACAACAACAACAATAATAACAATAACAATAATAATAATAATAATAATAATAATAATAAAAATAAATAAATTATTATTATTAGATATAAAACATATCGTAAACTGCAATAAAAACACGTGAACTGAAAATGTTGAATATTTAATTTCGAAGCCTTAATCATAAAAGGATGGCATTTCCATTTTTCCCTCATCAAATACAAGTTAATTGAAAATCTAAAAATATAGCCCATCACTTCACTTTTATATCAATCAATCGAATAACCTTTAAAAGCACAAATTCCATGCATATTTATTAACCTTTTCCGCTTTACGTTACTGCATACCTGTTTCATCATATTCCTGTAAAGTTCGATCATTTTAAGGTTTGATAGCTTCTTTGGTCGCTGCAACCTCAACAGCCTTGTGAGCTAAGGATAGGGCGTTTGGGGTGGCCTATAGGTCTATCTGCTGAGTCATCAGCAGCCATTGCCTGGCTCTCCTTGTTCCTAGTTTGGATGGAGAAGGGGCTTGGGCGCTGATCATATGTCTATATGGTCAGTCTCATGGACATTGTCCTGTTTGACAGGGCAATGTCACTGTCCCTTGACTCTGCCATTCATGAGCGGCCTTTAAAACCTTTAAACCTTTTATTGTTATACTCTCCAACAAAGTCAGTTTTCCTATGAAATGAAAGTGTTGAATTTCTTGAATTGCAAATTTATAAATACAGAATTTTGAAAATTTTCTTTTAGAGCTTATGTAGGATCTATTTCAATGTTGTTACTGTTCTAAAATATTTCATTTTTCCTTGTTTCCTTTCATCACTGGAGTATTTTCCCTGTTGGAGCCCCTGGGCTTATAACGTCCTGCTTTTCCAACTATGGTAACGGGGTTGTAATGAGAAAAAATTCTCACTTTCTGTCTACCTATTCAGTTATGAAAAAAGACCCCTCATTTTGTCTGCTTATTTAGTAATGAAAAAAGACCCCCCTTTTTCTGTCTGCCTATTCAGTAATGAAAAAAGACCCCTCTTCTTCTGTCTGCCTATTCAGTAATGAAAAAAGACCCCTCTCTCTCTGTCTGCCTATTCTGTAATGAAAAATTACCTCTCTTTCTGTCTGCTTATTCAGTAATGAAAAAAGGACCTCTCTTTCTGTCTGCTTATTCAGTAATGAAAGACCACCCCTCTCTTTCTGTCTGCCTATTCAGTAATGAAAAAAAGACCTCTCTCTTTCTGTCTGCTTATTCAGTAATGAAAAAAAAAAGACTTCTCTCTTCCTGTTTGCTTATTCAGTAATGAAAAAAGGACCCCTCTCCTTGTATCTGCTTATTCAGTAATGAAAGAACACCCCTCTCTTTCTGTCTGCCTATTCAGTAATGAAAAAAAGACCTCTCTCTTTCTGTCTGCTTATTCAGTAATGAAAAACCACCCCTCTCTTTCTGTCTGCTTATTCATTAATGAAAAAAGACCTCTCTTTTTCTGTCTGCTTATTCAGTAATGTAAAAAGACCCCTCTCCTTCTGTCTGCTTATTCAGTAATGAAAAACCACCCCTCTCTCTCTGTCTGCCTATTCATTAATGAAAAAAAAAGACTTCTCTCTTCCTGTTTGCTTATTCAGTAATGAAAAAAGGACCCCTCTCCTTGTATCTGCTTATTCAGTAATGAAAAAAGGACCCCTCTCCTTGTATCTGCTTATTCAGTAATGAAAAAAGGACCCCTCTCCTTGTATCTGCTTATTCAGTAATGAAAAAAGGACCCCTCTCCTTGTATCTGCTTATTCAGTAATGGAAAATTACCTCTCTCTTTCTGTCTGCTTATTCAGTAATGAAAAAATGATCTCTCTCTTTCTATCTGCTTATTCAGTAATGAAAAAAGGACCCCTCTCTTTGAATCTGCTTATTCAGTAATGAAAAAAAACCTCTCTCTCTCTCTCTCTCTCTCTCTCTCTCTCTCTCTCTCTCTCTCTCTCTCTCTCTCTCTCTCTCTCTCTCTCTCCCTGTCAGCTTATTCATTAACGAATAAAGAAAAACAAATTTTCCGTCTGCCTATTCTGAAAAGACAAAGCTACCCTACAATGTAAATATTCCCGCACAGTCCTTCCTTCCTTCCTATTTTTTTTTGGACGAACGAGAGGCCGCCATCACCACCTGCCTGTCGAGGACTAAAACGCCCTTGGGAGTCAAGAGGCAAGGAAGGCCTCGCCTGGAGTGCGGAGATCCCCTCGATAACAAGGTACCGAGTCCAAGAAATCCTCCTGTGTCAAAGGACCTATCCCGACGGCTCCTCTGTCACTTCCCTTTGCAGGATCGATGCGAACTCAGAGTGGCAATGTTTTCTCTTCGGGAAAAATGTTGCGAAATGTTGCAAACATTCTCGGTGACAGGTTGTCACCTCTGGGATATATTGGGATGTTTTTCTTTTATTACGAGTGTCCTCCTTGGAGAGCTTATTAAGCTCCCGGAAGTAATATCATTTCGGTATACTTATAATTAAACTTCACTTTTTGTTTTATTCTTGATTGATTTCTGCACAAGGTTGATTATTATTATCATTATTATTAATATAATAATAATTTATTATTATTATTATTATTATTATTATTATTATTATCATTATTATTATCACTTATCATCATGATCATTATCATCAATATTATTATTATTATTATTATTATTATTATTATTATTATTATTATTATCATGATCATTATCATCAATATTATTATTATTATTATTATTATTATTATTATTAATATTATTATTATTATTACTAGGAAAGCTACAACCCTGGTCGCTAAACCAGGAAGTTATAAGCCCAAGGGCTCCAACAGGGTAAAATAACCCAATGAGGAAAGTAAACAAGGAAATAAATAAAGTATATGAGAAGTAAAGAAAAACTGCATGAATTTTCAATTCCCTCTACTCAGAAGCAAACACTTTATGTTCCATTTGTATTTCTAATATGTAGCCTTCCTTCGCTCTACTGATTTTCAATATATGTTTAAGCTTCGTTTCCTATTTTTACTGCCTCTTGCTTTGTATTTTTTTATCTTTTATTCACACACATTTATACACAATCAGTATATATATATATATATATATATATATATATATATATATATATATATATATATATATATACATATATATATTATATATATATATATACATATATATATTATATATATATATATATATATATATATATATATATATATATATAGGTATATATTTATATATATATTCACATATATAATTACATATATATTATATAACATACATATATATATACAAATGCTTTTGTATACAAATATGTTGTGTGGCAAAGGATATATTTTGTCTGTGTTACACGCACACATTCATACACAAACACACACACACACACACATATATATATATATATATATATATATATATATATATATATATATATATATATATATATATATATAATATATATACAGTATATATATATATATATATATATATATATATATATATATATAATATATATATATACAGTATATATATATATATATATATATATATATATATATATATATATTTTATATTTAATATATACGTGTGTATATATATAGTATATATGTGTATATATATAATATACATATATGTGTATATATATAATATATACAATATATATGTGTGCATATAAATAATATATATAATATATGTGTGTATATTTAATATATATATGTGTATATATAATATATATATATATATATATATATATATATATATATATATATATATATATATATATTATATATATATATATATATATATATATATATATAATATATATATATATATATATATATATATATATATATATATATATATATATATATATATATATATATATCACATATATACACATGCTTTTGTATTCAAATATGCAGTGTGGTAAAGGATATATAGTGGAAGGTTATCGAACTTATGGTGACTGGAAACTTCTTAAAAAAAAAAAAAAAAAAAAAAAAAGGAACCTTACTCTCTTTTCCCTGAAAAGGAAGAACACAGCTTTTTAGTGACTGCCTCATGCAAACTACCAGTAGGCCACGGCAAGAGGTTCCATCCCCTAAAAGGAGAGGGAATGACATGCTATGTCTTCAGATACACTTAATTAAAAATTTGCATTAAAAACTGGCAAAGGCCTGGCAACATTTGTTCCAAGATTTTTACCGTTTTTAGGACGGATATGTTGACGCAAAGGAGTCATATTACGGTCAACAACCCGTAAAAGATGATGATAAGAAGGATTTTTTACCGTTTTAAGAACGGATGTATTGATGTAAAGGAGTCATATTACGGTCACCAACCTGTGAAAATTATAACAAAATAAGGTAAAATTACGGTCGCCTGTATTTTACTTAAATAAGGCTGAGAACAGTGTATTTTTACGGAGAATTTCCGATTGAAATTACGGTTTTTTTCAACATTGTACTTTGAATGAACATTGAAGTGATGTAGAAGAAATGTATGTTGCAGGATAGAGAAAGCTAAACCTTTTGGGTTTTCTTGAATTTCCCTTGAAGTCAAGAATATTGTCGATATAGGAAACGAGTAGCCATGCAAGGATCAGAAAGAGCTGAGGAATGGTGGAGGAATGTACTAAAACAACAACAACAACAACAACAACAACAACAACAACAACAACAACAACAAATGCAGCCATTTCTAATCCATTGCAGGGCAATGGCTTCAGACATGTCTTGGTCATGTCCGGAGTTTGAGAGTTTTCAACACCACGCTGGCCACTGTGGATTGGTGATGGTGGGAGAGTTCACAGTAAACCAACCAAGTATGAGTGGCGAAACATAAACCCTTTCACCACGTCAAGGTATCCCCACTCAGAACTCTCTCTCTCTCTCTCTCTCTCTCTCTCTCTCTCTCTCTCTCTCTCTCTCTCTCTCTCTCTCTCTCTCTCTCTCTCTCTCTCTCATGAATGAATGATATCAGACAATATAGTTGTAATCACACCTAGTAACTTATTACCTAAAACTGATCAGTGTTAACTATATAGCATATAAAACGAAAAAACAAAAAATAAATAAATGCGGACAGTCAGCCTTTAGACGACGACGTAAGAAGAAGAAAGAGCCTCCTTTATTCTTATGCACACCTTTTTTCTCTACCCCCCCCCCCCCCCCCATAAAAAAGGCAAATGGACACGACATATCTCGGGTAGTTAAACTTATTCTATTTCAAAACCAAAAAATTCTGTAACATCTGACACTAAGAACGAGTCTTTTTTTATATTCTTTATATTCTTATCGGAGGAAGAATATGAAGATAAACAATATAAGAAACGATTTTATTAAGAAAGAATGAATGAGCAAAATTCCATGATAACTGTCATGGCAAAATTAACTATAAAGGCCGCTCATGAATGGCAGAGGCAAGGGACAGTAACAACGCCTTCACTAGCAGGACAATGCCCTAAAGACTGGCCATATATACATATGATTAGGTCCTAAGCCCCTTCTTCACCTAAGCTAGGACCAAGGAGGGCCAGGCAATGGCTGATGATCTCAGCACCCCTCCTTAGATCACAAGAGTGGCGAGGTTGCAGACAAGAAACTATCGAGTGAGTTGGACAAGAACCCCAGTCTGGCTATCGCCAGGTAGGGACGTTTCCAATAGGCCACCTCAAACTTTAAGAATAGATAAGAATTGTGTAAGAATCGATAGTGTAAGACATCTGGAAGTTGATTAAGAGGTAATACAACATTGCAGGAATATATTGATTGTTTCTGGTGTAACAGAAAAGTACAAATAATGTAAAACGATAAAATGAAATAATCATCCTATGAAAGTTGAATAAAATAGTTCCTCAAAGTTACGTTAAATCATAAGAATAAATATGATATTTAATCTCGTTGAATGTTTTTGGAAAGTATAATTGTAGTAGATTAGCAACGTTAATTCAAATATATTATATTCAATCTTGTTGAATGCTTTTTAGAAGTATAAGATTAGTATATTAGGAATATTAATCCAATATACGTATAATAATTTCTACGAAAGGAAAATACCCCCACCCAAAAAACACACAAAAAAGGTGAATATTAAAAGAGAAAATCAATTATTGTAAATAGAAATATAAAACAAGATTAACCAAACCAAATATTAATAGTGATGTGAAAGTTATATATATGAAATATTGTTATCAATGACATTCCAAGAGACTTTTTCAGTGTAAATAAAAAAATATATCAAGTAGAATTAACATAAAAGAACATTATTATTAGACTAATTAATACAAACTGCTCTCAAATATGTTTTCAACGATAATTATGTAAAAAATGATTAATGAAATCAGCGCATTGTATTTTCAAATCAAAGGACACATTCAACTAGGACATTTTATAAACAAAATTTTACAGAACTTAATTAATTTCATAAAATTGTTTGATCTATGACATGATTACACTAAAACTAGAAAAACCCTCCGAGAGTGCAGACCTACACCACAGCAGCTTATTTCTCGAAATCAGCTTGCCTTGTCCAGAATCAATTTAGACCGTAGGCGTATTTGAAGTCTGCGTGACAACCATGTGCAAAATTGGGGTTAAAGTTAGGGTTAATTTGGTCGACCTTTTTCTCGACCTTGACCTTTGACCTAGGACTTTCGAAATCGAATCACTTCCACGTGTCAATATAAAAATTCCTCCCTGAAAGATTCACTACTCAAGAGTAAAATTGTGACCAGAGAGTTGTTCACAAACAAACAAAAAGACAAACAGACAAACAAGGGTGAAAACATAACCTCCACCCAAATTGGTTGGCGGAGGTATACAGTTGCAACTAATGTTATCAAAGAAATAATTGGTTTAAAGGAAACTCATAAATGGCTGAGGCAAGGGACAGTGACATTGCCCTAGCAAGCTGAACAAACCACCTCTCGACCCAATCTAGGACCAGGGAATACCAGGCAATGGCAGCTGATGTCTCGACAGGTTGATTTATAGGCTCCCCCAAACCCCCCATCATTATATCTCAAGGATGGTGAGGATGTACACACTAAAGAAGCCAACTAGTTTGAGCTGGACTCGAACCCCAGTCCGGCGATTAACTGTCAGGGACGTTTCCAATAGACCACCACAACCCATAGTTTTTTTTTTTTTTGTCGATCGCAAGCGAAGGAAAATTAGTAAGTCTTTGTTCGCAAATAATCTATAATGAATAAGTAAATGCGAGGATGTTTAGACATATTTAGCCTTTATATCAAATTTCCCCGTCACTCAAAGCAAGCACAAAACATGTCTGATTTATAAAAGCTTTCTTTACTCCTCCTTCTTGTTTTTTTCACAAAATAATAGTAAATCGTACCTGAATGTTGTTACATATTACATAATAGCACGCAAAAAGAACTACCAAGTTTGTGAGAAGGTAATAAAAATTCTTTCCCTTTTATTACGTTGTGGAAGCTACAACTTTGCAATATATATATATATATATATATATATACATATATATATATATACATATATATATACATATATATATATATATACATATATATATATACATATATATATATATACATATATATATATATACATATATATATATATACATATATATACATATATATATATATACATATATATACATATATATATATATATATAATTTATATATATATATATATATATATATATATAGTTACGTTTATATACATATACATATGTATATACACATATATACCTATAGATATCTACGGGCCAACCAAGGGAAAGGCCCGTGCCAACAACAAGTGTTGGCTTTAATACCCCAACAACAACCTATAGATATACCTATAGATATACATATACATATGCATACATACATATATATATATGTGTGTGATATATATAATATATATATACATAATACACACACACATATATATATATATATATATATTATATATATATATATATATATAATATATATATATGTATATATATATATATATATATATATATATATATATATATATATATATATATATATATATATATATATATATAAGATTTTAAAATTTCTAATTCATCTACTGAAAATTGGAGTATCTCCGTAACTAACACCAAAAAAAACAAAATAGAGCAACATGGATATGTGAGCAAGCTAAACTACAGGATATTCTAACAACATGTAAGAAAAAGAAATGGACATTGAAAATAAGGGAACAGCGACATGAAGTTTGTATAAAAAGTATGAAAAACTAAAAATATATAAAATTTTCCAATTAACATATCAGTAATGTACGGAATAGCTTATTCATCATTATTCAAACCTCAATCCAATGTAATTTCATTATGAATTTTCAATATTTTCAATACCAATTCTACCACAGGATACCAAATATTAAAGACACACTACTATCAAATCTAAGCATCAAAGTAGCAGGAAATCCCAACAGTAAAAAAACGCCTGTGCTCAGACGTCGTAGATATTTGATTAATAAATAGACAATCAGTACAAACATGGGAAGGAGCTCTGCCAACTGCAAGAGCACTTCATAAATGCACGTGACCCAAATGTAGTGCTCGCTACGTTGGCAATGGCGGACGATAATTAGCCTATGAATTTTCTAGCAGACGAGGAGAGACTTTAAGACCGAATATTCATCCTCGCTTTGCTCATAAACCCCTATTAAAATTCAATGGCATTTTAAATGGCACTTTAAATGATACTTTAAAATGGCACTTTCAATGGCACCTTCAATGACACTTTCAATGGCACCTTCAATGACACTTTCAATGGCAATTTCAATAACACTTTCAATGCACCTTCAATGGCACTTTCAATGGCAATTTCAATGGCACTTTCAATGACACTTCCAATGGCACATTCAAGGGCACATTCAATGCCGCATGCAATGGCACTTTCAATGACCCTTTCATTGCCACTTTCAGTGCCACATTCAATGCCAAATTCAATGGAACTTTCAATGTCACATTCAATGGCACTTTCAATGCCACATTCAATGGTACTTTCAATGCCACATTCAATGGCACTTTCGATGGCACTTTCAATGCCACATTCAATGGCACTTTCAATGCCACATTCAATGGCACTTTCAATGCCACATTCAATGGCACTTTCAATGCCACATTCAATGGCACTTTCAATGCCACATTCAATGGCACTTTCGATGGCACTTTCAATGCCAAATTCAATGGAACTTTCAATGTCACATTCAATGGCACTTTCAATGCCACATTCAATGGCACTTTCAATGCCACATTCAATGGCACTTTCAATGCCACATTCAATGGCACTTTCAATGCCACATTCAATGGCACTTTCGATGGCACTTTCAATGTCACATTCAATGGCACTTTCAATGCCACATTCAATGGTACTTTCAATGCCACATTCAATGGCACTTTCGATGGCACTTTCAATGCCACATTCAATGGCACTTTCAATGTCACATTCAATGGCACTTTCAATGCCACATTCAATGGAACTTTCAATGCCACATTCAATGGCACTTTCGATGGCACTTTCAATGTCACATTCAATGGAACTTTCAATGTCACATTCAATGGCACTTTCAATGCCACATTCAATGGCACTTTCAATGCCACATTCAATGGCACTTTCAATGCCACATTCAATGGCACTTTCGATGGCACTTTCAATGTCACATTCAATGGCACTTTCAATGCCCCATTCAATGGCACTTTCAATGCCACATTCAATGGCACTTTCGATGGCACTTTCAATGTCACATTCAATGGCACTTTCAATGCCATATTCAATGGCACTTTCAATGCCACATTCAATGGCACTTTCAATGCCACATTCAATGGCACTTTCAATGCCACATTCAATGGCACTTTCGATGGCATTTTCAATGTCACATTCAATGGCACTTTCAATGCCACATTCAATGGTACTTTCAATGCCACATTCAATGGCACTTTCGATGGCACTTTCAATGCCACATTCAATGGCACTTTCAATGTCACATTCAATGGCACTTTCAATGCCACATTCAATGGCACTTTCAATGCCACATTCAATGGCACTTTCAATGCCAAATTCAATGGAACTTTCAATGCCACATTCAATGGCACTTTCAATGCCACATTCAATGGCACTTTCAATGCCACATTCAATGGCACTTTCAATGCCACATTCAATGGCACTTTCGATGGCACTTTCAATGTCACATTCAATGCCAAATCTAATGCCAAATTCAATGGCACTTTCAATGCCACTTTTGATGCCAGTTTCAAAGGCCCTTTCCATGTCACTTTCAATGCCACCTTCAATGCCCCTTTTAATGCCCGTTTCAAAGGCCCTTTCAAAGGCACTTTATATGACCCTTTTAATGGTAATTTCAATGGTACTTTCCATATCACTTTTAATAGCACTTTCAATGGCACTTTCAATGGCACCTTCATGAAATAAACTCAGAATGAAGCCGTTGATAATCTTCAACGTTCTAGACTTTATGCATAAAATCAACTGCAATAAATCATCTCTAAGTATTCATCTATTCTAAAAGCAAAAAAAAAAAAAAAAAAAAAAAAATAAAATAAAAAAAGTGTTTTTGTTCCATGTGGCGGGAATTCTCTCTTTTTGGCGTTTTATTTTTGAAACATTAATGCTGGTCAGCTTTTATATGCATATACATGTACTATGTGTATTTATATAAATATATATATATATATATATAAATATATATATATATATATATATATATATATATATATATATGCATAGTATGAAAGTATATGTAGGTATTTACATGTAGTTAAATTATATATATATATATATATATATATATATATATATATATATACATATACACACATACATATGTGTATTTATATATATATACACACACACACATATATACAGTATATATATATATATATATATATATATATATATATATATATATATATATATATATACAGGTAAATATCAACTACAAATGGGATTTAATATAGAATTCAACATAGGTAATACATATCCACTGAAAATTCATTTATGATAAATATTTCAGGCTGGGCAAGGACTGGAACCTATGACTCTGGGTGGAACCAATGCTAACACTAGACTCTACCAATGAGCCATCAAGAAAGATACAAGTTAATTTCATGTTCTCTGTACATATCCCTGTCGAAATCAACGCATTTTTACCATCATAGCTAATTAATTACTATTATTATTAATTGCTAAGCGACAAACCTAGTTGAAAAAGCAGGATGCTATAAGCCCAGGGTCCCCAACAGGGAAAATAGTATAGTGAGGAAAAAAAACAAGGAAAAATTAAATATTTTAAGAACAGTAACAACATTAAAATGAATATTTCCCATACAATCTATAAAAACTTTAACAAAATACGAGGAAGAGAAAATAAGTGGAAAACTGTGCCTGAGTTTGCAACAAGTGGTTATTTATGATGAATTATTTGTCACTAAAACGTGATTAATAAATGTAAATATCTTTTAGATTATCTTAATTCAGTAAAATCACATCAACATGCCATAATGCTGCATGTTTATAAAAAATATGTAAAACTTTACTCTAAAAAGAGCATACGAAAATCTATTTGTCTTTTATAAGTTTACTTACATCTTAATTGAATACGGAACAAAAACATATCGTTATAAATAATTTTGGTACTTGTAATAAAGAATCTTCAAATTGATTGAATATAATGAATTTCCAGAGGGAAAATGACTCAAATATTGCAATACTCATAAATACAGACGTTTCAAGGGAATAATTTAACGCTGGAAATAAGAACATATCGTAATAACTTTCTCGGTAATTTGAATGAATTAAGATAAATTTGAGAAAGTGTGATAAGATATCACAGTTTTGTTAGTTATACGATTCCTCTAACAAGAATTTCTTGATATATTCCCCCCAATTAATTTGATGGATATAGATGATGGCTTAACAGTTACGAAATCTTAAAATATCTTTAATATTCAAATAATTTCACAATTTTAAGATAGTGTTATTTGCATGATTTGACTGACTGAATTGTGAAATCTTAAAATATGACTGACTTAATTGTGAAACCTTAAAAATATCTCGAATATTCAAATAATTTCACAATTTTAAGATAGTGGTTTTTTCATTATTTGACTGACTGAGTTGTGAAATCTTAAAATATGACAGACTTAATTGTGAAATCTTAAAAAATCTCTTGAATATTCAAATAATTTCACAATTTTAGGATAGTGTTATTTGCATGATTTGACTGACTGAATTGTGAAATCTTAAAATAGGACTGACTTAATTGTGAAATCTTAAAAAATCTCTTGAATATTCAAATAATTTCACAATTTTAAGATAGTGTTATTTTCATTATTTGCCTAACTTAATTGCAAAATCTTATATCCTTAAAATCAAACCATTGTTCTCTAGTCTTTGGTTGTGCCATAGCCTCTGTACCATGGTCTTCCACTGTCTTGGGTTAGAGTTCTCTTGCTTGAGGGTACACTCGGCCACACTATTCTATCTTATTTCTCTTCCTCTTGTTTTAAAGTTTTTATAGTGTATATATGAAAGATTTATTTTAATGTTGTTGCTGTTCTTGATATATCTTATTTTAATTGGTAATTACTTCTCTAGTAGTTTTTTTATTTCCTTTCCTCACTGGGCTATTTTCCCTCTTGGAGTCCTTGAGCTTATAGCATCCTGTTTTTCTAACTAGGGTTGTAGCTTAGCAAATAATAATAACAATAATAATAATGATAAAAATAATAATAATAATAATAATAATAATAATAATAATAATAATAATAATAATAATAATAATAAATAAATAAATGATAATAATAATAATAATAATAATAATAATAACAACAACAACTTCACAATTTTAAGATAATGCTAAAATAACGACGAAATTCATCATTATGAAACTCCACTTAACTTATTTACATGGCAAGGGATTTTGAACCGAAATAATTGCTCGAAATAGCCAGGTTTATTATTCTATTGCAGAAACCCAGTAATGCATCTTCAAAGTCGACAATAATAATACATTTATGAGATCTTAACTAATGGACCTTAATGTATCCTCTGATGGGTTTATGATTCTGAAATAACATTTATTCTCTTGGCCTAAGAGATTCTCAGCCTGACGTAATTACTTCGAGGTGGGATGTGGTCTTGGAAAACGTCATGCATTTTTTTTTCTTTTTTTTTCTTTTTTTTTTGCAGTCGTTGAAATTTTAATCAATCATCATTATCATTAGTATCATTATCATTATTATCATCATTATTATTATTATTTAGCTAGGCTACAACCCCAGTTGGATTATTACTATTATTATTATTATCATTATCATTATTATTATTTAGCTAGGCTACAACCCAAGTTTGAAATTCAGTATATCAAAATCCAAGAGTTCCAACAGGAAAAAAAGCCCAGTGAGGAAAGGAAGTAAGAAAACAAGAGTTTGCCTGAGTGAACTCTCAAGCAAGAGAAATCTAACCCAAGACAGTGGAAGACCATGTTACAGAGGCTATGGCACTACCCAAGACTAGAGAGCAATGGTTTAATTTTGGAGTGTCCTTCTCCTAGAAGAGCTGCTTACCATAGCTAAGGAGTATCTTCTACCTTTACCAAGAAGAAAGTAGCCAGTGGATAATTACAGTGAAGAAGTTAACCCCTTCAGCGAAGACGAAATTCTCTGCTATCTTCTCTACCCTTACCAAGAGTAAAGTAGCCACTGAACAATTACAGTGTAGTAGTTAACCCTTTGAGCAAGACGAAATTTCCCGCTATCTTAGTGTTGTCAGGTGTGTGATGAAAGAGGAGATCTGGGGTAATTTAGCCAATTTCATTCCCAGTTATCATTAATTCAAATGCTTCAATATCCCTAATATTTTAGGATCTATGCGATAAATAAAAATTACATTAGTAATGAAATTGAACAATCTTGACGCTATGGATCCACCTTAAAATTCCAATGTCTTTATTTATACATAAAATTATATATATATATATATATATATATATATATACATATATATATATGTTATATATTATACACCTCCTAATATCTGGATTCACACTAGCTCGGGATAATAGACAACAGCTTCTGGTTGGCCAAGGAATCGAAGCCCGGCCCAAGAAACCGAGGTTCCATTGACTTAGCAATCAGATATATATATATATATATATATATATATATATATATATATATATATATATATATATATATATATATCTATCTATATATATATATATACATATATATATACGTATATGCATATATATATATATATATATAAAGAAAGAGAGAGAGAGAGAGAGAGAGAGAGAGAGAGAGAGAGAGAGAGAGAGAGAGAGAGAGAGAGAGAGATTTATATTATATTTGTGTATATAAAGTATATATATAATATATATACGGTATGTATATATATATATATATATATATATATATATATATATATATATATTTATATACATAATTATATATAATATATATATGTATATATATATATATGTGTGTGTGTGTATATATATACACATATATATTCAACAGGTAAATTCATGCTAACATTTCCATTGGATAACCACTTGAATATATGAATAACCATCTTGAAAAATCATCATTCACTCTCTTTCATTAAAGTAGAGAACTCATGAATCAGATATCCATAGATATATATATTCTTAGCAGGGGTTGCACAGATGAGCATTTTGCTGTTGGGATTTACTCTCTCTCTCTCTCTCTCTCTCTCTCTCTCTCTCTCTCTCTCTCTCTCTCTCTCTCTCTCTCTCTCTCTCTCTCTCTCTCTCATTGTAAATGTATTTCTGCTAATGATGTACTTGAAGAATCTTGCTTATCCTAGGAACCTCCAGTTGCCCATGTGTATTGTGAGCTAAGTTTCATTGTCGAAAATGGTTTTCTCTCTCTCTCTCTCTCTCTCTCTCTCTCTCTCTCTCTCTCTCTCTCTCTCTCTCTCTCACTGTGTACGTTTTTACATTTGCGGACAGAGATGATTACTGAGACTAGTATTCCTTTTTCTTATATGTTGTTAGAATATCTTCTACTTTAGTTTGTTCTTCTCGCGCCCATGTTACTTGTTTACAGTGTCTTAAGTGTTACTTGCATCATTATTATTCCAATATCTCATTAATATATACTAATGTATATAGGTATATATATATATATATATATATATATATATATATATATATATATATATATATGTATGTATATATATATATATATATATATATATATATATATATATATGTTTATATATAAATAAATATATATATATATATATATATATATATATATATATATATATATATATATGTCTGTATATATATACATACATACAGTTAGAGTTACCTTATTATAAAGGGTAGATATATAATATATATGAGTATAGAAAACATTTAACAATTTCTCCGCATATTCAATCAACAATAAGCAAACTTACAATGAAAAAACCTCACATTATATAAACCTCAGAACTATGTAGACCTTCATTACTTAATACCAACCTTCAGAAAAAAAAAAAAACTTTCTTGTTTTTTAAACCAAATCAGGTAACCTGGATTCGTTCGAATTCTAACCTTTCAAGCATTTAATGTAAAAACCTTATTGTTGGACTTATAAATGGAGACTTTTAGGAACGTTTTAATTGAAGTAACTAATTGTAGAGTTCTTGAAACAGTCAACATTTTTATCGTCCCTAATTGAAAGGTCAAAACCATACGGTATTGTATCATGAAAATATAAAAAAAATTGACATGAAATAAATATATCTTTTCTTAAACAGTGGAATTTCGTGTCAGTCTGTCCAGATTTATCTTAATTTAGTATAATCATGAAAACATTCCATAAACTCTTTG
>NC_090752.1:62008897-62023897 GCF_036898095.1 Palaemon carinicauda | reverse complement strand
CAAAATTATTCCACCTGAAAGAATATCTAGATTTCTTTAATCAATAATTACATTTTGTGTGAAAATTTATAGGCTATGAGAAATTTTGGAAATATTACTAGAATTTCACCTCTTTAACAAAATTTTATGAACCTTTGGCACCGATGCTTTCATGTAAACAACACTTGAAACACCAAACACTATGACTAAACGTGTAGTTGTGGTGGAAACTACGACTGATTTAGTGGTTTCTTATATGAATATGTAACAAATTTGGGATAATCGGCATATAGCTGATTAATATTAACTTAACCATTTCATAATTCACCCAAAATAAGAAAAGTTACAGTGCCAGACAATAATCTCGCTAGAGTCCATGACTAAGAGGTTTTTAAAATCCTCATTTTTTTTTTAAACTACCCTGCTAATTTAAGGGTGCGTCTATAAATATCCATGCACATATATATATATATATATATATATATATATATATATAAAATATATATATATATATATATATATATATATATATATATATATATATATATATATATATATATATATATATATATATATATATTATGTGTATTATACATATAAATATATATATAAATATATAAGTCATTACAATTATATGAGAGAGAGAGAGAGAGAGAGAGAGAGAGAGAGAGAGAGAGAGAGAGAGAGAGAGAGAGAGAGAGAGAGAGAGAGAGAAAATGCCTGTTGAATGAAAGCAAACAGCGAACACTATTCAAGTAATGAGTAAAAGCAGCCATTTCCAACACGATTCCAGCGAGAAGAAAATGTGGCTACTCGAAGTTCTCCTGAGAACCATCGTTGAGAAGAGGCTTTACAATCAGCTGTTCGACGCCGGAAGATTTTGCGTGGATTCTATCTCTTGGAGAAGAGGCACAATGTGGCCCTTGTTCTCCTGCTGTCTGCTGCAGATAGAGCACCAAGGAGGTTTGCAATCCATCAGCCCTAAAGAGATGGCGAAGGTGGTGCATTTTAGCACATTATTTACAAGAGGGAGGATTCATTGTATATCTTTTACGCTTTCTTCAAAATGAGAGAAAGAGAGAGAGAGAGAGAGAGAGAGAGAGAGAGAGAGAGAGAGAGAGAGAGAGAGAGAGAGAGAGCAGGCTAATGGATTTTTCCATCAACTATGCAAAATATAGCATTCGGACTATATCACCACAAATATAAATGCAAAGTTGACAAGTATTGCAATCTATTGCAACAGTTTATATATCATGGAAGGAAAATTAGCTAATTTCAACTATCATGTCAAACTTCATATATCGTAGTATCTTCTGGTGTCAGTTCGAAAAAAAAATTATATTTGCAATAAACACTCTTGAAATTTACTTGCAATACAGTAATGCTATAAATTGCAAATTAAGTTGAAACTACATTAGCATTACTTTCTGTCGAATCGGAGTCCTCTCACAAAGCGGGCGTAAAGATTTAAAGGTCGCTCATGAATTGGCAGAGGCAAGGGACAGTGACATTAATCTATCAAGCGGGACAATGCCCTGGAGACTGACCATATTAAATATGATCAGGGCCTAAGCCCCTCTCCATCCAAGCTAGGACCAAGGAGGGCCAGGCAATGGTTGCTGATGCCTCAGCAGGTAGACCTATAGGCTCCCCCCAAACACCGCCCCCCCCCCCATATCCAGAGCTTACAAAGATGGTGAAGTTGCAGCGACCAAAGGAACTAACGAGTTTGAGCGAGAGACTAACCCCAGTCTGGCAATCACCAAGCAAGGAGACTACCACAAGGCCACCACAACCCTAAATGAAACATGAAGACAAAATAGCAATGTATTGCAACGTATTTGCAAAATAATAGTGCTGTAATGAAAAAAAAATTATAAACATAATTCTACGCTGCTAATCACAAATATGAATGCGTTATTGCAACATTGCAAATCTGTTCCATTGCAGAAAAAAGAGCGAAGCGGAATTTCCTTCAAACACGGAAAAAAATGCAATATTTAGTTTTGCTGATACCGAATACAAAGGTCAAAAAGTACTATTTTAATTTCATTGCAATGGAGTAATGTTGCGATCAATACATCCTTCAAGGATTCGAACTTGCGCATTACTTCTCAGTCACATTTTTCCTGCAACTCGTGCAAAAGCACAAGGAATGAAATTGCAAGATATCTTTGCTTGCATCTATCAGGATTACCAGAGATGAAAAAAAAAGACTTAACTGACGTTTTAACACTTTTCTAATTATAAGTAAAATGAGGTGAAAAATGCATACGAATAACTTTAATTACTTCGGTTTTATGATCTTTAATTTCATATGGAAAAAAAACATGTATTCCGTTTTCTTTAGTTTAGGAAAGTTTTTATGATTACATCTCTTATCTGACTGGCTCTCAACCAAACTCACCCCCTCCCAAACTTACTCACTTCTATTTGTGGTGGCCTATGTGGTATCATCCCTGACTGGTGAACGCCAGACTAGGGCTCGAGGTCCACTCAGACTCCTTAGTTTCTTTGGTCACTGCAACCTCGCTATCCTTATGAGCTAAGAATGGGGGGTTTGGGGGAGCCTATAGGTCTATCTGCTGAGTCATCAGCAGCCACTGCCTGGCCCTCTTGGTTATTGCTTAGGTGGAGAGGTAGCTAGGGCGCTGATTATATGTGTATATAGTCAGTCTCTACGGCTTTGTCCTGCTTGATAGGGCAATGTCACTGTCCCTTGCCTCTGCCATTCATGAGCGAAAACAATAAATAAAAATCCTCGTCTATTCTCTCCTTGGAAATTCAGTAGGCGAGTTAATCCTCAAGTGAACGTGGATTATCTCCGCGTGATCGCTAAGAACGATCCAAGTAGAAGAGGAGCTTGTTCTTTCTTCCGCGCTCTGAATGGTTAACCGCTCGCTCAATAGATGGAGCCATTCGTTTCGCATGGGAGTATCTGGCATCTTTTATTCGCACACTCATTTCAGTGATATTAGTAACGGCCTTCCTATCTTTCTTCAGTGTATAGTCTTTGCTCCAAATCTTCACAAGTGTGTAACCAAATACACTAAACCTTCACAAGTGTGTAACCAAATACACTAAACCTTCAAAAGTGTGTAACCAAATTCACTAAACCTTCGCAAGTGTGTAATCAAATACACTAAACCTTCATAATTGTGTAAACAAATACAATGAACTTTCAAAAATGTTACGAATTTCATGAGATCTAAATATTTCATCACCTGCTAGAGGACACGGACTTGTTAAAATGACCTCGAAGTTAAAATATCTGTTTAAAGGTTTAAAGGTCACTCGTGAATGGCAGAGGCAAGGGACAGTGGTATTCCCCTATCAAACATGACAATGCCTAAGAGAGTGGCCATATATACATATGATCAGAACCCAAGCTCCCTCTCCACCCAAGCTAGCACCAAGGAAGGCCAATCAATGGCTGCTGATGACTCAACAGATAGACCTATAGGCTCCCCCAAAGCCGCATCCTTAGCTCACAAGGATAGTGAGGTTGCAGCGACCAAAGCAACTAACGAGCTTGAGCGGGACAAGAACACCCAGTCTGGCGATCACCAGTCAGGGACGTTACCACATAAGCCACCACAACTCCTTGTCAGGGAAATAAGCTATTTGATGGAAGCTGGGAGGTGGATGTTTGAAAAAAAGATTGATTGATTTTGAAATTAATGAATGTTTGAAAAGGAAATCGATCCATAATCATGTTGATGAATAACATCTTAATTAAGTCGGTATCTTCCTACTGAATTGATTATGAAATCATTAACTTTTAAAAGGCAAAAATTAACCTCGCTACTTCTGAAGGCATTTCAAATTGGGGGTTTTCAGTCGTCGTCTTTTAACTTTCTATTTGACTTCCATTAGTGCTTCTTTTGACCTCATTTTCTGTTCAACCTTTTAAATTTTGCTTGATGAAACAACTGTGTAATTTTCCTTTTAGCCTTCAATTTACGCTTATTTGCGTCAGTTTTGTGAGTGTACGCAAACACGCAATCGTTCTGGTAAAATATTCATGTTTAGTAGACAGCACTTGAATAGAAAGAGAATTCTTGATGATTACAGCTTTGTTTGGACAAATATAAAAACTAATTCAGAAATAAAATTCTTTAGGGAAATCTAAAAATAGATAGTGTTGGTTTGCTAGTTCATTAAGGCTGTCAATAAGAAACATCTGGAAACATTCGAGATGTGGATATGGAAGAGGATACCGAGAGACCACAAGACAAATGAAGAAGTGCTAAGAATAGCTGGAGAGGAGAGAACCCTAATAACAACAATAAATAAAAGGCAGATAAAACTGGATAGGATATAGTTTGAGAGACTGGTTACTGAAGAATATTATAGAAGGTAAATTTGAAGGACAATGACCCAGGGAAACAAAGGAAGACAATGCTAGATGACCTGAAGGGTGGCATAAGGTACCACGAGCAAAAAGATGTGGCAATGAATAGAGAATTAAGGAGGACGACTAATCCACGAAAGGACCTGCCTTATGGCAGAACACTATAGTAGTGTGCAAGGTGGCTGTTGGGTAACTACAAAGAGGCGACATGAATGCAGCAGAATTTATTCAAACAAGACAATGAACTTACATACAGATAGTTGAGATAAAGAAGAACATAAAACTCAACAGTACAAAACATGCAATAGCAAGCTTTAACAGGTTTCTATCATCAATGCGGAGAGTGTGAGAGAAAAAAAAGCAATAGTCATAGTGTAGAGCGTGTATGAAACTTTCACATGCAGTACATGGGTCACCCCGCCGTAAAAGACATACTGGGCAACAGGGGCACCCAAGTCGCACTGTAGGCGGGTCATCTTGCAGGAGAAATCCAGGTTTTAGGCAAACAATGGAGAGACAATCTTCTTTGCTCTGAATGTTAAAAAAGCCTTCGGTGTGGGACAGATCCCGAAAAAAAGACCCCATGTAAGGGGGCGTTAGTGGTGGCTTGCTAGTGCTGTTGCGCAGGACAACGTACGCTGCCGTATCGGTACTTGTTGGTTTACTGGGAGCTTGTAAGTCTGGGAGCATGGAGTAAATTTTACCACAACATGATATAGACGCTGGAGATTGTCGGAGGAGATTACACATGGAAAATAAAATTGGCAGAGACGAACAACGTGTCGCCATATACCATTTGAGCTGCAGACATATCTAGGATGTCTTTAGAACTAGTCCTTAGTCCCAGGAGGACTCAGGAAAGCGGATCAAACTAGTTCAAGTCATTGCATTGGGACAAAGTTTCTTTGAGGGTCCAATAAAAACATTCAACCAATCTGTTGGCGGCAAGGGTGTAGGTGGCTGTCAGATGTAATTTTGATGCCAAGGAGATTCGCTAATGAGGTCCACAACCGAGTTGAGAGTGGTACCCCTGTCAGAATCAATATGCTCAGGGATACCAAATATTACGATTCATCCTCTGAGTATGGAGGGTGTACATGAGGAAGAAGATGCTGATTGCATGGAGATGGCTTCGGGCCAATAAGTGGAGCAATCAAGGACAGTAAACAGGAAACGGTGTCCTTGTGATGTGGGTAGAGGACCTACTACGTCAGCGTGAGTGTAAGGTTGAGGAAAGGTGCCCAATCTCGAATCCTTGTGTCAATTTATTTTTGAAACTTGGCATGAAGACCAGGCATTGAACCAATCTGTAGTATCCTCAGTAATGGTGTGCCAAATGAACTACTTCAGAGGCTATGCAGTAGATCGGCATGAGGGATCTGAGACACCACGGATAAAATCAAATGCCTGTCTTAGCATGGGGGCAGGTATCCAGAGTTCCAACCTACCCGTTCCAACATCACAGAAGGGGATGGTGTTAAGAGTCGTCGAGGGGGATGTCCTCCCAATGGAGAGATGTACAGGAGGTCCTGCATGCTAGGTACTCTGGATCTTTTCGTTGGGTTTCTACCAAAGCGTTGTGATCTAATCCCAGGTGAATGGCAGTCAATTTGTTTATTGACGGGGCATTGGAATTAAAATTCATTTTCCCATGGATATTTTGAAGGGTGTAGTTATATTCAGCCATGGTGGAGAGGTGTCGGCGTCGACGCGTGGTCTAGGCATTAGACTGTCAAGTGAAGACGTGCCCAGGGACATGTGGTCCATGCAAATGAAAAAGGGCATACCCTCTAAGAAGTGGCGAAGTGAGAGGACAGCCAAATTCATCAGCAACTTGCAGTCAAAGGTACAGTAGCTAGATTCCGTCTTGGGCAGTTTTCTACTAAATAAGGCCAATAGGCGGTGAGAGCCACAGACCCCCAGCTCAAGTACTGCACCAACAGCGATGTCACTGGCATCAGTGGAGAGGAGAGTAGCATGTGGCAAGAGAAAAGCGAGAGCAGCAACAGTCGATAGGGCATTTTTTGCATTGCAGGTCTTTTGGATTGCTCTAGGGAGGCGTAGAGGGGAGCATGAGTGGTGGTGATGGCATGCAAGAACTGGTGATAATAGTTTTTCATGCCCAAGAATAATTGTAGTCCTTTGACAGTCAAGGGAGTGGCTAAGATCTGAACTGTTGACACCTTCTCAGGAAGGGAGCGGACACCTTCATGTGTGATGTGGTGCCCTAGGAACAATACTTCATTGGCGCTAAAGGTACACTTGTCGTACTAGACTACAATGCTGTTCTGTTCAAGGCAGTCAAGAATGATGAATAGGTGACGGAGGCATTCCTCTTGTAGGAAAAGAACACAAGTGTGCTATCCACGTAACACACTGCCAGACGCCAGAATCTGGTAAACACAGGGGGCCACGTCGTCTTATTATGGTGATGAATACCATGATTTGTGGGAACCGTGGCCATTTGACAAAGTTCTGGATGGGAAACTTCCCGGTACGACTTGAGGTGGTGGGCTTAGGCATACGTGAATGCACTTGTGTGGAGAGCGAGGTCGAAGGGGGCCGGTTGAAGAGGTGTTGTAGAATACGAGTTTGCATTGACTAACCACCAATGAACAACATCAACCAGTAGGTGGAAATGGGAGAGGAAATCTGTGCCAAGGATTGGCAATGTGATGTCAGCACCATGAAACATCCAATGATATTTGGTGCTCCAAAACAATAGTGCGAGTGTCTTGTTGTGGTGGGTGGAGATTACAGATCCATTGGCACCTACCAGGTGGACATCAGTAGTCTTAAAATGACTACATCGCATCCTGGAGAGTGGCTTTGGTGGAAGAAAATGGTAAGCATCAGTGTCTACCAAAACCCGCATACTGATGGGGGAAGCCATGACCAAAAGTGATGGCCTACTTGGAAGATTTTTTTACCACTAATAACCGTACACATAACTGCTGCTGATGGTCATCAGTAAGTGGCTGTAGAGGTCATTGGTTGGGGTATGATCCAGGGGTGGCATAAGTGGGTGGGTGGTGGATGGCTTTGTCGCCACTCCAGCATGTTAAACGGTGCGGGTCTGTGAGCTACCACATTCATGTCAGCTCCAGTCGACGTTGAATAGCAGTCCTCTTCGTCAGGAGTGGTGTTGATGGTGGTGGTGGAGTGGCTGGTAAAATAACAACAATGAGGATGGCGGCGCCTACAAGTTCGGGTAAGCGTCATATTCAAGGGCACTAAGTAGGTTCACCTTCCGAGGAGAGCCAACTGCAGCATGTTGCAGGAGAGTGATACTGGTCATATCCGCAGTGACAAGCAAAGCCTTTTGGTCCACAAACAGTTATTAAGAAATGAAAAAATTTGGGTATACATACCTCCTCCAGGAGGTATGTGTTAAAGGCATCGTACGTCATTAGGGTGTAAGCTTAGTCGCAAAGCCAATCGGAGATTTCCAGGAGTGTGTCCTTGATGATCCCCCACTTGGCATAGCACTTTGGTGCTTAAGCGAGTCACGCCCTTGATGTGAAAGTGAACCTCAGCGTGCTGAAACCAGGCGAATGCCCTGTACTGATGAAGGGTGGTAGTTTCATGAATGTGGCGTGGATGGAAGAGTCAGGGCATCATCTAAGAGCAGGGCACAGCAGTGAAGGGGAATGTGGATGGGAGCTGGTCCTTCAGCGGTCACCAATAACAGAGGCGAGGTGAATGCAGCCGAGTTTATTCAACAAGACAACCAGCTTATATACTGATAGTTAACAGCAAAAATGACAAAATTAAAACAGGAGATAAATACATGGTAGCAAGCTTAAACAAGTTCCTATTATCAGGATGGGGGAGAGTGGAAAAAAAATCGATACCGTTACAGTGGACGAACGTGTATGAAACATGTGCGGTACAGTAGTAAGGATACACAAGCAGTGCTGCTTACTACCTTTGCATCTTCTCTTTCTGTGTGTCTCTGTGTTATACTGTTCAACATCATATTGAAATTCTTCCCGAGTTGTGTCGATACAAGATGGGCTCCCTGGCAATACCGCTTGGCCAGATGACTCAAAATCATTAATGCAAGATCTTATCTTTATACTATTACAAATGTGTGTGCAATGTATTTCTGTTCTCAGGCATCAGTTCTTTTGAATAATTCTGGAGATATTGGTCTGAAGTATTCCTTACATTTCTTTATGACTAACTAGAGTACGTGACACGTCAAAAATGGATGTTTAATATTTTCACATATGCACAAACACACAGATGCAATCCTTCCCATCCCCCCCCCCTTCTTAACTATAATATGGTCAGTTTATGGGAGATTATGGTTCCCGAAAGTACCTGCTAGGATACCCCCTCTCTCCATTATGACTACTCTCCCTCCCCCATACTCGAGTGACGGGAGAGACCGAATAGTCAAACGTTTGACAACACCGCACAGAGAGACAGGAAGAGGTATACACCCATATATATATATATATATACATATATATATATATATATATATATATATATATATATATATATATATATATATGTATATATATAATATATGTATATATATGTATGTATATGTATATATTCATACATATATATATATATATATATATATATATATATATATATATATATATATATATATTACTTGCTCTATTATATAAGGGAGATTCATAAAGACGAGGTCAGGCAGAGGAACAGAGAAATAAACCACCAGATTAGCTCACCCTTGATGGAAAATTGAGATTAAAATTAGAATCTTTTAACGTATGTAAAGCAAGAACATTTAATATATGTATGTTTACCGACTCAAAAATGTCGAGCATCAAAGCTTTGTTTGCGCCAAGGGATAAATTTGAGTTTTGTTCTTTCATTATAAGGCGCTTACATCTATGTTTTTGAGGGTCTCTGGAGAGTAGACATTGGGGGATGGGGAACTTTTTAGATTTTCCTAATGGAATATATTTTTTTCCAGTCTTACTTTTAAAAATAATAGATGTAAAAGGATTAAAGTTGTATAACTTTTATTATTATTATTATTATTATTATTATTATTATTATTATTATTATTATTATTATTATTATTATTATTATTATTATTATTATTATTATTATTATTAGATTGTTTCATGGTCATACCATGACTCGTCCATACAGTAACACCGATCTCACTAATCTGATATGTAGTCTGATTTTTATATGTACTTTCAGGTGATTTGATTTCCAAATTTTACATAACCTAGCCATTGTCTGATTTCCTTTTTTTTTCAATCTTCCGATAAACCTGGAATTGGAGCATATATTTTCTAAATAATCCTTAATCCTCTCTCCTTTCAATAATATTTCAACTTCCATTGCATACTCCATTCTCATCATCTCTGTCTTTCCTCTATTCATCTTCAACCCAACCTCGTGTGATATTTTATGCATTCTGGTAACCAAGTATTGCAAATCATGTGGAGTTCTGCTAACAAGGAAAACATCATCAGCATACTCTAGGTCTTCTAAATTTCTATCACCAATCCAGTCCAGTCCTCCAAAATCTCTGGCTGTTCTACACATTTCAAAATCTATGATGATAAACAACATACTGTAGGTGACAACACATTCCCTTGGTGTACTCCACTGTTCACAGGAAATTCATTTGATAAGACTCCATTAACATTAACTTTGCTCCTGCCATGCTCATGAACAGACAGTCAAATTTACATATTTAAGAGCAATTTCAAAACCCAGGACTCTCCACAAAACTGGCCGGTGCACATTATCAAAGGCTTTTTCATGGTCCACAAATGCCCTCAAAAGGGGATTTCTATATTCTACGCATTGCTGTACAACATGTCTCAAAATGAAAATTTGGTCCGTGTAACTTCTACCTTCTATAAATCCTGCTTGTTCATTTCCCAGCTTTTCATCAATTTTTCTCTCCAATCTCCTTGGAATAAGCATACTATATATTTTCATACCAGCTGACGTAAGTGTTATGCCTCTGTAATTACTCATCATTATATATCATACGGAAACTTAAATTTAAATTCTATAATATGGAATTATTTGCAAACTGAATCTAGCTGGCTTATAAAGAGGTAATCGTTCACTAAAGTAATTGTGATGAAAATGCTTCGATAAGTCTCATACAATACTTCTTATCAATGCAAAAGTGGCTTCCAATTAAAGTCAAACGTTTATGGCATATTTTCCCTGTTGGAACCCCTGGGCTTATAGCATCCTGCTTTTCCAACTAGGGTTGTAGCTTAGCAAGTAGTAATAATAATAATAATAATAATAATAATAATAATAATAATAATAATAATAATAATAATAATAATAATAAATTATTATTATTATTATTATCATTATTATTATTATTATTATTATTATTATTATTATTATTATCATCTACTTAGCAAGTAAAATAATAATAAATAATAATAGTAATAAATAATAATAATAACAATAACAATAATAATAGTAATAATTATAATATTAATAACAATATAAATAATAATAACAATAATATTAATGATAATTATAATAATAATAATAACAACAACAACAAAAACAACAACAAATTAAGTTTGCAACAAGTAACAGAACTCCACAGCAACACATGTTCACTTATAAATTCTTCGATCGTGTCAAGAAGCCATTTTGGAAAGTGGCGAAGGTTTTGCTGATAATTATGCCATTATTCGGGAGGTTATCGGATAATAAACAGATAATTTCATCCACAATTGCCCTCCTTAGACTTTGCGAATTATGGAACAAATAATGGACTTGATAAACCCAAAGATTTTTTTTTTTCATCTAATAACTTTAATAGCCTGTTTAATATGAGTCGCCAAGTTTTGGTGAGAGAGAGAGAGAGAGAGAGAGAGAGAGAGAGAGAGAGAGAGAGAGAGAGAGAGAGAGAGAGAGAGAGAGAGAATGTGCTCTCCTTCCACTTGCATAATATTTCCAATACCGTATCTTCTGCTTTATGCTTTCTAAATGAAATTGTTATTTTAATGCTTTCTTCACCAACGCCATCTATGGGCAAAGTTACGAACTTCACCACTTCTGATATCATCATCCTTATCACCATCAATCTTTCCTTTGGAGAAACATAATAATACATAATAATGTCATATCTATTGTGTCACAATCTCGTAATTTTGCGATTGTTGGAACTGGTATTATTTCGAATTCATTCTTTTTATTATAATTTTTTTTTTCAATTACCTCCGCCAACGAAGTTGAAATGAGGTTATGATTTACCCCCTGTGTGTGTGGGTTTGTTTGCTCGTGAACAACTTTCAGGTCACAATTTTGATTATAGAGTAATGAAACTTGCAAGGATTAACTTATGGGAAAATCTGGAAATTACTAAATTCTGTAAGGTCAAGGTCAAAGGTCAAGGTCACGGTCAAGCAAAATGTCCAATTCACGTAATCAGCCATAAGTTTGGACATCGTTGCCATAGAGACTTCAAACTTGGTTCATATTTTTAAGTGTATGAAAATCCAAGCCATTTAATATATGTCAAGGTCAAAGGTTAAGGTCAAGGTCGAACTAAAGGCCAAAAAATAAGCAACGCAGTGGAGGTCTGCACTCTGAGTGCACGTCTAGTCTTTAGAATATCTTCTCTGGTGGAATGAGATTTCAGGCAATATTAGCCCTTGGGTTAACTGATTTAAGCTTTACTTCTCTACTTAATCCCTTATATTTCTTACTGGTATACGCAACCCGCCAAAAACGACAGTTAAATATCTAGAAAGATATGCAGATTCAAACCTACCCACACCGGTCCCATTCCTCACCGGATACCCCCTCCTATCCGGGTATGACTTCTCACTCTCACCCGTACCAGAGGGACGTGGGAGAGACCGAGTAGTTACTGCTCTGGTAATGCCGCTAAGCTTGACCAGAAAGATTGATATATATATATATATATATATATATATATATATATAATAAATATATATAATATATATATATATATATATATATATATACATAAATATAATAAATATATATAATATATATATATATATATATATATATATATATATATATATATATATATTGAACAGATGGGGAGAGGGGATTTTTTAAAACAGAATTGAGTGGAAAAAACAACTAATTCCACAGACAGGCTGTAAGCCTACCTGGGAGTGGATGAAAGAAGTAATAACATATATGTATATATATTTAGGTATATATATTAAAATATATATATATATATATATATATATATATATATATATATATATATATATATATATATATAAATATATATATATATGTGTGTGTGTGTGTGTGTGTATGTATATATATATCCATAATGAATGAATGATTTGAAATTCTCTGACATCCTTATATATACATATATAATGTGTATATATATATATATATATATATGTGTGTGTGTGCGTGTATATATATATATATATATATATATATATATATATATATATATATATAATATATATATATATATATATATATATATATATATATATATATATGTGCGTGTATATATATACATACATATATATGTACAAATATATACATATATATATATATATATATATATATATATATATATATAAACACAGCCAGACACTTTATTTATATCACACAGGGCAAACCCTCTCACATCCTCTCTCTCTCTCTCTCTCTCTCTCTCTCTCTCTCTCTCTCTCTCTCTCTCTCTCTCTCTCTCTCTCTCTCTTTTCCAACGTTCCACGCGAGAGAGAGATAGTCCTCAAGCGAACGTGGATTATCTATTTGGGACCCCGTCCACTTCATATACGCTCAGAGTCTTTGACATTATGAGACATGACGAGCTTCATGAGATATAAAGTATATTTCGTCTCTTCCTGGAGAGCAAAAGCACATGGCGTAATATTGTTCAAAGTTGGGAGAAATGGAAATGGATATTCTGGCGCATCTTGGCATCAAGGAGATGGACTGATTATGTATGTGGATAATTTATTTAAAAGGAAATATTAAGGTAAATAGCCTTATTATAATTCTCTGAATTTATATATCCTCTAACTGAGTTTATATCATCATCATCATTATTGTTGTTGTTGTTGTTGTTGTTGTTGCTTTTGTTGTTGTTGGCAAAGCTAAAACCCAAACTGGAAATGCAGGATGCTATAAGCCCAAGGGCTCCAACAGAGAAAAGTAGCTAATTGAGGAAAGGACACAAAGAAAACTACAAGAGACGTAATGAACAATTAAAATAAAAAATTTCAAGAAAAGTGACAACATTAGAATAAATCTTTCACATGTAAACGATAAAAATATTCGAAAAAACAAGAGGAAGAGAAATAAGATAGTGTAACCTCAAGGGACCCGTCAAAAAGGACTATTAAATATTAAGATATGAAAACACACGCAACCCACTATCACCAAGGTATGACTACTCCCTCTTCCCCTACCCGTGGGAAGGGGAAATCTTGCTAATCAAATGTGAGAATTACTTGTGTAAAAACAAACAACTCGTAAATAGAATGGCCAAAGGAATTTTGTAAACCAATATATAAAAGAAATTTTATAAAATTGTCAATTATAGCCTCAATGACTTCATAATGTCTTAATAAATGAGTATATGATATAAGAATGTAGCCTCTAATTGACCTCTGAACGGATATAACAGGATACGATGTAGCAGTCTTTTCTAGTGTCTAAGAAACCTCCAAACGTTCTTATGGACTTAAGATATAAAAGGTAAGATTCGAAAGCCAAGCTTCACGATAGGAGACTATTTAGATACCCCACTTTATTCATATAATGGATCTTGATATTAAGAATACGTCAGATACTTCATTGATATAATCAATTCCATTCTGAGTAGTAAAAAGACAGTAAAGTTCTTATACAGAAGGTCTTTTAACTTACAAACTTAATAGGTTCTAAAAAGCTGTTTGTGAGTCTTAATTGTTTGAAGGTCCAATTATGTTAAATTTTGGCCTACCCAACCTGAATTCCAGGCCTATGATTTCCAGCTATAAAAGTCAACAAAATAGTCAGGGTTCATGTGAAATAGGTATCAGGTTATTAAAAATATTGGTTTGCTTACTGTATTGAATGATATAATATAGTTTTATTACAGTATTTCTTTATCTTTGTTATTTTCAGTTGGATTTGTGTTTGTGTCTCCGAAGGTTTGCATTTCGCCGGACGTTCGCCTCTCACCCAACGTTTGCATATCTACGAAAGTTTTTGTCTCCCCCGAACGTTCGCTTATCTCCGAACGTTCGCTTATCTCCGAACGTTCGCTTACCTCCGAACATTCGCTTATCTCCGAACGTTCGCTTATCTCCGAACGTTCGCTTATCTCCGAACGTTCGCTTACCTCCGAACGTTCGCATCTCCGTACCTTCGCATCTCCGTACCTTCGCATCTCCGTACCTTCGCATCTCTGTACCTTCGCATCTCCGTACCTTCGCATATCTCCGAACGCTCGCATCTCCGTACCTTCGCATCTCCGTATCTTCGCATATCTCCGAACGCTCGCATCTCCATACCTTCGCATCTCCGTACCTTCGCATCTCCGTACCTTCACATATCTCCGAACGTTCACATATCTCCAAACGTTCGCATATCTCCGAACACTCGCATCTCCGTACCTTCGCATATCTCCGAACGTTCGCATTTCTCCGAACGTTCGCATTTCTCCGAACGTTCGCATTTCT
>NC_090752.1:61993897-61996397 GCF_036898095.1 Palaemon carinicauda | reverse complement strand
TGTAACTAGGACATGAATAAACAATATTTAAATACTTTGAGAATGTTGTGTGACTTTCTGCATGAACAAAGTTTAAATACTTTAAAAAAGTGTTCTCTGACTTTTCAAAGAAAGAAGCGAATGTCAATTTGTTATATAAAGCTTTTTTTAACTGAGTTTGGACATACATAAATAATGTTTAAATGCTTTAGGAATGTTGGTTCGTTTGGTCGCTGCAACCTCACCATCCTTGCGAGCTAGGGATGGAGGGTTTAGAAGAGCCTATAGGTCTACCTGCTGAGTCATCAGTAGACATAGCCTGGCCCTCCTGGTCCTAGCTTGGTTGAAGAGGGGACTTGGGCCCTGATATTTATATATGATCAGTCTCTAGGTTATTGTCCTGCTTTCAAGGCAAATGACACTGTCCCTTGCCTCTGCCATTCATGAGTGGCCTTTAAAACCTTTAAAACTTGTTCAAGTAATATAATGGTTGATTGAACATTACAACATACAATGGATCGTGCTTTTATATATCACTTTAACTAAATTATTTGATAATGAATAATAAACGTTTAAGGAAAACTACTGATGCATTATGGATACAAAAATTGAAAAGCCAAAACATGGAAATTTCCGCTACAGCCAAATGGCAAACCATTACAAATCATAATCCGTTTGGACGCAGTGTAATTACAGAGTATGCTGGCGACTTCATTCATGTGATATCGGAAAGTGTGAACCTGGAGAGAGAGAGAGAGAGAGAGAGAGAGAGAGAGAGAGAGAGAGAGAGAGAGAGAGAGAGAGAGAGGGGCGTATATATCAACTCAAATAAATGACAGGCCGGCTATATTGAATTCACATTTAAAGGTTTAAACGTTGCACATGAATGGCAGAGGCAAGGGACAGTGACATTGCCTTAGCAATCACAATGCCCTATAGATTGACCATATATTATATAAGCGCCCAAGCCTCCTCTCCACCCAAGCTAGGACCAGGAAAGGACAGGCAGTGGCTGCTGAGGACTCAGAAGATAGACCTAAAGGCTCCCCCAAACCCCCTAACTTTAGCTCACAAGGCCTGATAAGGTTGTAGACACTAATGGCACTAACGAGTCTGAGCGGGATTCGAACACCCGTCTGGCAAACACCAGAGACGTTACCAATCAGGCCACAACATTTTTCCTAAGACATATTTAACATGAATATTGTAACGTAAACTTGAGAAAGGTCACAATTGTGCAACGAAAATACTATGAAATCTTTTAAGAATCGAGTCATATGTAGAAACATATTTTCTAACCTTAAATAAATGACAAGCCAGCTATTTTTATTTCACGTTTCCTAAGATGTATTTAATACGAACATTATTAACGTATTGCCTTAAACGTGTTAGAAGTCATCATTTTGAAAAAAGAACCTCGAATTTTTTTACAAATTTAGTCATTTGACGCAAAAAAAAAAAATAAAATCCCATCGTATCACGCAATTTCATCATCAATAATATAGTTCACAATCTGCCAGACATTTTCCTGAATGACGTCAATGGCAGAGGAAAGACAGACAATGTGTACAGACATATTACCGCAGAGGTAATGTGGCAGATACGAAGCATGACTTGGTAATGAGAGTTATCATCTCAGGACTGAGAGATTATTTCATTAACTTTAATTTCACGGTGGATTACCCAATTACGGTTCATGTTCGAGCGAGTGAGTTTGATAGCGTCAATAGAACAGCCTGACATAAGTCTGTTTTTATAGTCTATATATGAAGTATCTGTTTTAATGTTGTTAATGTTTTTTCAAAATATTTTATTTTAATTGTTCATTACTTCTTATATCGTTTATTTATTTCCTTGTTTCCTTTCCTCACTGGGCTACTTTCCCTGATGGAGCCCATGGGCTTATAGCATTTTGCTTTTCCAACTAGGGTTGTAGCTTAGCTAATAATAATAATAATAATAATAATAATAATAATAATAATAATAATAATAATAATTGCATTATAGATGGCGAAATATAAAGTATTATTATGATATATATAAATATATATATACTTATGCATTGCATGTAGAGACTTCAATTATTCTCCCTATTTTCATTTTTCCCTCCGCCAACGAACCTGGAGAGGAGGTTATGTTTTCGTCTATGTGTGTTTGTTTGTTTGTGTGTGTGAACAACTTCCTGGCCACAATTTCACTTAGAATAGTGAAACTTTCAGGGATTAATTGTTATGTTTAGATGTGGAAGAGATAAAATTTTGAAAGTCCTAGGTCAAAGGTCAAGGTCAAGGTCGAGCAAAATGTAGAGAAACTCTTACCTCCACATAAAAGTAATTAATGTAGCGATAAAAATCATACATTTATGAACGTTGAAGATTATTCCCATTATAAAAAGAAAACCTTAAGGGAATCCATATGTCAACTAAAGGGTTTTTTTTACCATGACAACTTTTCTAGCTCCAAAGAGACTGATTTCAGATTAATATCGAATTCGCCTTAGAAGTCTTTCATATCCACAACC
>NC_090752.1:61968897-61971397 GCF_036898095.1 Palaemon carinicauda | reverse complement strand
TTAGCCAAAAAACAAAACAAAAAAATCATGGAAAAAATATATTCGCGAGAAAGAATAAAACCTTTTGTATGAGGAATAAAAAAAAACTCACTAAAAGTCTTGTCAATTTTAAAGGTTTGGCATTAGAAAAATATCTGTTATCCACAGAGGCACAATGTGTCATCATTTTACGTCAAGGGAGAAAAATCTTCAAGGAATGAAAAATTGTAAATTGGTTTTCCTAATACCTGTCTACTCAAGGTATTGAACCAAAAGTGTATTTACCTCAGCCAACTAAGTTGGATGGAGGCTATGTTTTACCCCCTGTTTGTATGTTTGTTTGTATGTGCGCGAGCGTATTTGGATGTTTATGAACACCTTCCTGGCCATAATTCAAATTGCAGAGTAATGAAAGTTGCAGGGATTAACTGTTATGTAAAAATCTGAAAATTATTATATTTGAAAGGCCAAAGGACAAGGTCAAAGGTAAAGGTCACGGCCAAAGGTCAAGGTCACGGTCAAGCAAAATGTCAAATTCACGAATCAGCCGTAAGTTTGGACATCGTTGTCACAGACATCGAACTTGGTTTATATTTGAGTATATGAAAATCCACGCCAATTAATTCATGTTAAGGTCAAAGGTCAAGGTCGAGCAAAAGGTCGAAAAATACGCTGCCGTGGCGGAGGTATGCGTTCTAGCAATGCCCTTTAATTTGAACCTATCTAAGCGATTTCTTTTCCATATCTTAGTCCGTTTCATTTGACTTTAAATGAAACTAGGAAGCAAATGAGAATGCTGAAGTGGATTATGGAATCATCACAGTTTGAAAGATTGGAAAATGAGGAGATAAGAAGAATGGCAGGTGTAGTAAAGATTACCGAGGTGATAAGTCTCACAACTGATATGATGTGGGCACGTGTTAAGGAAGGACAGTGGGGAGGGAGTGAAGAGGGCTTGCGAGGAACCTGTTAGGGGGAGAAGATCAAGAGAGAAGCAGAGAATTAGAAGGCGAGATAAGTTGAAGGATGATATGGAAAGAAGAGGGTTTGGTGGAAGAGGATGCCTTTGATAGAAGGCATTGGAGAGGGAGCATCAGGCAACCGACCCCTTAATGTAGGGATAACGGTGGGGAAGACGACAGACTTTAAATGAAACTGACTTATTGTAGTTTCAATCTCTTTAGATAAACAAAAAATGTTATATTAGAATTACAATATTGAAATCAAAAGGAACAGATGTTATAAATAATAGATAATTGTATTAAAAGAGTTACTACCGAGAATGTACAGCTTCGTTATGCAAGCCAGATTGAATAAAAATATTCAATAAAAAAATTTTCCCTGGTCGATTAAGAAGTAATTAGTAATCCAGCAAGTTTGAAACAAACATTCAAAGTTGAAGCAAATATTTTTATGTTGACCAAGCTGACATGAGTCTTTTTATAGTTTATATATAACACATCTGTTTTTTGACGTTAATAGTTTATATATGACAAATCTATTTTGATGTTGTTACTGTTTTTTTAGAATGATTTATTGTTGATTTGTTCTCATCATTTATTTATTTCCTTATTTCCTTTCCTCACTGGGCTATTTTTCTCTATTGGAGACCTTGGGCTTATAGCATCTTGCTTTTCCAACTAGGTTTGTAGCTTGGCTAGTAATAATAATAATAATAATAATAATAATAATAATGATAATAATAATAATAATAATAATAATAATAATAATAATAATAATAATAATAATAATTAATCTCCTTTCACTGAATACTACGTCATATCAATCATTAGTGCAATATAAGGATAAACTAAAGCTTTCATCCCAATACGAATCCTTTGGGGATCAAAGTAATGATAATTTGCGTGAAATTAATATTGTAATTAGAACAACGATTACATGTATACCCCCGAAGGTACACGATATCAATCCTGATTCTCTCTCTCTCTCTCTCTCTCTCTCTCTCTCTCTCTCTCTATCTCTCTCTCTCTCTCTCTCTCTCTCTCTCTCTCTTTCTCTCTCTCTCTTTGTAATACCATCAAGGCTGAATTGAAGAGACATAGGGTAGTAAGACATGACAAATATATTGTGATTCAAGATTGAAAAAAGTCTCTCTCTCTCTCTCTCTCTCTCTCTCTCTCTCTCTCTCTCTCTCTCTCTCTCTCTCTCTCTCTCTTTGTAATTACCCTTAAGGCTGAATTGAAGAGACATAGGGTAGTAAGACATGACAAATATATTGCTATTCAAGATTGAAAAAAGTCTCTCTCTCTCTCTCTCTCTCTCTCCTCTCTCTCTCTCTCTCTCTCTCTCTCTCTCTCTCTCTCTCTCAGTAACTGTAGAATCAGCTACCCGTTGAGACACTACCGCTACAGTGTTATTGGGTCCTTTGACTAGACAGATAGTATCAAATTGTATCACTCTCTAGTTACAGTTCGTTTTTCCTTTGCCTACACATACACCGAATAGTCTGACCTAGTCTTTACACATTCTCCTCTTTCCTCATATATATAAAACTAAGACA
>NC_090752.1:61957958-61960897 GCF_036898095.1 Palaemon carinicauda | reverse complement strand
ATTCAATATATTTTCTAATGTGAAGTGTGTAATGAAGTATTTAGTGTACGGCACGCGTATCATACACACTAGTACTCTGTAACGGTATGTCTATTTAGTGTATATTGTCGTTATTGCTCTGCCCTCGAACTAATAACTGGTTTCTGCCTGCAAGTGCTTGTATTAATCTGTTTGAATTTTTGTGACTTTCTTTCTCGGAAACTTTAGTTATAAAAGCTCGCCGTGTGTTAGAAATAAAATTAGTTACTATTTCGCCGATGTTTGTAATGTCCCTGACTTGTGAACGCCAGACTGGGGTTCGAGTCCCGCACAACTCGTTAGTTTCTTTGGTCGCTGCAAAAAATGGGGTTTAGGGGACCCTATAGGTCTATCTGCTGAGTCATCAGTAGCCTTTGCCTGGCCCTCCTTGGTCCTAGGTTGGGTGTAAAGGGGGCTTAGGCGCTAATTATATTTATATATGGAGAATCTCTAGGGCATTATCCTGTTTGATAGGGCAATGTCACTGTCCCTTGCCTCTGCCATTCATGAGCGGCCTCTAAACCTTCGAACTGGCGCATCCACACACCAGATACAATTGTCAAAGTTTTTGACACGATTTGTTGCCTTCAGTTTTGATGTCTCGGATTTTTAGTTATGTTAAACATGTCTTGTGAATTCTAGGTGGATATTCTCCCTTTAAGAATTTCCTTGCAGTTATTAATGCATTGTTTCCTATCATTATATTTGTTTCCTTTCAAGAAGAAATGATAATATCCCTTTCCTAGATTTGATTTTAATTATATAAATTGGGAAGATTTATTTGCTGAAAATACCTATATATACATATATATATATATATATATATATATAATATATATATATATATATATATATATATATATATATATATATATATGTATATATATATTATGAAGATTTCAGGAATAGTTTTAACTAATCTGTTTATTATGGCATTAATTTTTCCCTTCGCTATATTTTTTCGTTTAAGAAGAAATTGCAATATCCTAGATTTGATTGTAAATAACTAAAGTGAGAATTTTTCACTCAAAATACCTATAGATTTTTTTTTTATGAAGATTTCAAGCACAATTTTCAACTGATGTTTGTTTTGTCATTAAGATTATAATTATTATCAATAATAATCAGATACCTTGTGGGTTAAATGATTCTTTAGTTTTGTTTGTTTAAAGTATTTAGTAAATTATATATTGGAAATTAGACTTCTGTCTTTTAGTACTCCAATTTTGAATATTGGCAAGCATCTTATACTGCAATTATAGCAAATGAAGTAAAAGACTATTGCAATTAAGTTTTGTTTAGATATTAATTTAGTATAATTATTCTCTCTCTCTCTCTCTCCTCTCTCTCTCTCTCTCTCTCTCTCTCTCTCTCTCTCTCTCTCTCTCTCTCTCTCTCTCTCTCTCTCTCTGTATATAGCACAACCCATTGTTCCACTTATGCAAGGACATATCCTTTGAAATTATAAATGCAGTAATATATTTGAGTTATACCAAATAAAGTAAGATTTTTGGTATTAAAAATTCACTTTTGCTTTTGAAATTATAAATTTAACGAAATATTTATCAGTTAAAGAAAGAAATAAAAATGGAAATATTAGCGACACAAAAACTGATGACAAAAAAATACAATGAAAAACATAAAAAATTACACAGCTTCTTTTCCTGAAAGAAAAAAAAAGTTTTCGTACGTGAGTTGGCCTCAGACCTTTCTTTTCTGGATAGCTATTCCGAGGCCTCTACTGTACCAAAGTGCGATATTGGAATACATAATTAATGAGCAGGACAAATTTGATCTTGTAGCAAGGAAGGAAGGAGGAAGAAAGAAAGAAAGAAAGAAAGAAAAGAAAGAAAGAAGGAAGGTACGAAGCTGATTGGAGATATTAGAAAATTAGGTGACTGTATGTATGTATTTATGTATATGTATGTATGTATGTATGTATGTATGTATGTATGTATGTATGTATGTCATCATCATCATCTACACCTATAAACACACACAGCCTCGGATAGATTTCGCCAGTCGTCTGAAATTACATATAAAAATAAGGCTATATATCAGTTGAGTGAGATCTTTGTTGCACTGTGGACACGAGTCATGGTATGACGATGAAACAATCTCCAACAGATTTAGAATGCATGTATGCATGTAATAATACCTTCGTTTTTATTCCAATTGATTAGGAATTACCTAGTCAGTGTATTACTTACACTTGGTATGCATACTAAGCAAGAATCATTTATATTATTATTATTATTATTATTATTATTGTTATTATTATTATTATTAGCTAAGTTACAACCCTAGTTGGAAAAGCAAGATGATAAAAGCCAAAGGGCTCCAACAGGGAAAAATAGCCCAGTGAGGAAAGGAAATAAGGAAACAAGAGAAGTAATAAACAATCAAAATAAAATATACTGTAGTAAGAACAGTAACATCATTAAATTAGATCTTTCATATATAAACTGTAAAAGCGTAAAAAATCAGGAGGAATATAAATAGAAAAGAACAGCGTGCCCGAGTATACCCTCAAGCAAGAGAACTCTAATCCAAGATAGTGGAAGGCCATGGTACAGAGTCTCTGGCACCACCCAAGACTAGAGAACAGTGGTTTGATATTGGAATGTCCTCCTCCTAGTAGAGCTGCTTACCATAGCTAGAGAGTCTCTCCTACCCTTACCAAGAGTAACGTAGCCACTGAAGAATTACATGCGTGTTATGGGTGGAATAACGCTTGAAATTCTTTATTAATTGGAGTCTGTACTAACTAAGCCATATAGCAGACAAAATACATGCTCTCAAGGAGTATATCGCCAACGGAAGAACTAATCTTGCGGGGAATAACTTTATTAACTATAGTCAATTCTTTTTAGTGAAGCAGATTTGCACCGACTCGCAGGGGTGCCCTTCTAGCTCGGAAA
>NC_090752.1:61925458-61947958 GCF_036898095.1 Palaemon carinicauda | reverse complement strand
TTAGAACCCTGGCTATAAAATCATATTTGTCACTTTTTACTTCCCTATAGTCGCCACAAAGATTCTGGGTGAAATAGGCCCCACCCCCTTGATGACGTCATAGTCAATCATGCTGCCTCACACGTTAGCAGCGGACACAATACATTCCCCTACAAATTTTAAACCATCCTAACGTGTAATCGCTTTAAGGGGATGTGTATTGACCAATGTTAACGTGGGAGAGAACGCGATTGGCTATGACGTCATAAGGGGGTGGGTCTTATTCAACCAGTAATCTCTGGGAGAACACGTGATTGTCTATGACTTCATCAGCGGGTGGGTCTTATTTAACCAGAAATCTTTGGGAGGTCACGTGATTGACGTCATAGGGGGTTAGGTCTTATAAATGAAGCTACTCACAGGTCTGGTAATTGCTTGGACCTCGTATACACTGATTCCCCTGGCGTTATAACTAGTAAGGTTGGTTCTCCAGTCGGGACTTCTGATCATGCCTTGATTTCATTATTAGTGAAGACTGAGCAGCCTGTCCCTGATATATCATATTCCTGTAAAATTTATATGAAATCCTAAGCAGACTGGAATGGGATTTTGCATGATCTTTTGTCCTTGAATTGGTCACAATTATAAAATAGTGTAGATCCTGTTGTCTCTTTGAATGAGAATCTAGTCAACATAATTGATAGGCGTATCCCTTCTCGTGTGCTAAGGTACCGAATGAAGGACAAACCGTGGTTCAATGATGATTGTAGACGTGCTTACTTGGAGAAGCAGGAGGCCTATCACCTTTGGAAGGGTAACAGATCAGATTTGACCTGGAACAAATATACTCAGCTTCGAGCTTTTGCTCAGAGAGTTTATGCCTCAACTGAAAAGGAGTACAATTTAATCATAAAAGAAACACTTTCTGGTACAACTCAGGAACATAAATGGTGGTCAACCCTTAAATCTGCACTCTTTGGTGTAGATGCAACAGTTCCTCCTTTACTTAAACCAGATGGCTCAGTCACTCACTGTCCAAAGGAAAAGGCAACCCTTTTGGCTGATGTTTTTGACAGTAAACAGAGTAATGAAAAACTTGAACTTCCTCATTCCTGTTTTCCTGAGGCTAAACTAACTAGTTTAGCTTTTCGATCTCGTGAGATTAAAGCTCTGTTGATGGACCTTGATGCTTATGGAGGTGTAGACCCAAATGGTATTTTTCCTTTGTTTTTTATAAAGACAGCAGATTTCTTAGCTCCAAAGTTATCTGTTATTTTGCGCAAGTTAGCAAGAAGAGGAGCTTTTAGCACTTGTTGGAGAATTGGTAATGTTACTCCTCTATGTAAATGTGTTTGTGGTAGCTCAAGTCCCTCTGATTACCGCCCAATTTCCATAACTCCCATATTATCTAAAGTTTTTGAACGTCTTCTGGCAAAACGTCTTAATAGGTTTGCTGAAGGTAATCATCTATTCCCTAGTTTGCAATTTGGTTTTCGTAAAGGCCTTGGAGCATGTGATGCCCTTCTTACAATCTCCAATGCAGTACAGAAATCCCTTGATTGTGGTCGGGAAGTTCGTATGATTGGCCTTGATTTTAGTGCTGCCTTTGACCGTGTTAATCATGAGGCCCTTGTTTTCAAACTGAAACAGTTGGGAGTGGGTGGGTCGTTTCTTAGCATTATTATTGATTTTTTAAGTAGTAGATCTCAAAGAGTAGTTGTTGATGGGCACCATAGTGAGTGTAGGAATGTGATATCCGGTGTTCCACAGGGTAGTGTTCTTGGCCCATTACTTTTCATTCTATATACACATGACATGTGGTTTGGCCTAGAAAATAAGCTTGTTGCATATGCAGATGATGCTACTCTCTTTGCATCAATTCCATCCCCTGAATGTAGATCTGGGGTTGGTGAATCCCTTAATAGAGATTTAGCTAAAATTAGTGCATGGTGCAAGTTATGGGGTATGAAGTTGAATCCTAACAAAACTCAAAGTATGATTGTAAGTAGGTCAAGGACAGTGGCTCCTCAACATCCGGATCTCAGTATTGATAATGTTTCTTTAAATTTGTATGACTCTTTCAAAATTTTAGGTGTGTTTCTCGATAGCAAATTTACTTTTGAGAAACATATAAGGTCTGTGTCTTCTTCATTTGCACAAAAAATTGGCTTATTGAGAAAGTCTTTTAAGATATTTGGTGATCAATCTATTCTGAAGAAGTGTTTTAATTCTTTTATTCTACCTTGTTTTGAGTATTGTTCTCCTGTCTGGTCTTCAGCTGCTGATTCTCATCTTAATTTGTTGGACAGAAACTTACGGTCTATTAAATTTCTTATTCCTGATCTAGATATTAATCTCTGGCACCGTCGTTCAATTAGTTCATTATGCATGTTGCATAAGATTTTTCATAACTCTGACCATCCTTTACATTCAGATCTCCCTGGACAATTCTATCCTGTTCGTAATACTAGGCAGGCAGTTAATTCTAATAGCCAGGCCTTCTCCATCACGAGGCTCAATACTATGCAGTACTCTAGAAGTTTTATTCCAGCTGTTACCAAGTTGTGGAATGATCTTCCTAATCGGGTTGTTGAATCAGTAGAACTTCAAAAGTTCAAAGTGGGAGCAAATGCTTTTTTGTTGACCAGGCGGACATGAGTCTTTTTATAGTTTATATATGACATATTTGTTTTTGACGTTGTTAGTAGTTTGTATATGACATATCTGTTATGACGTTGTTACTTTTTTTAGAATGATTTATTGTTAATTTGTTCTCTTCAGTTATTTATTTCCTTATTTCCTTTCCTCACTGGGCTATTTTTCCCTATTGGAGCCCCTGGGCTTATAGCATCTTGCTTTTCCAATTAGGGTTGTAGCTTGGATAGTAATAATAATAATAATAATATTTGGCCTAAAATCTCTGGGAGACCACTTGTTTGTCTATGACGTCATCAAAGGGGTTGAGTCTTATTTAACCAGAAATCTTTGTTAGGTCACGTGATTGTCTATGACGTCATAAGGGGGTGGGTCTTATTTGCCCAGGAATCTTGGGGGTACAATGTAATAGGCTATTACGTCATCACGGGGTGGGACTTATTTCACCCGTAATCTTTGGGAGACAACGTGATTGGCCATGACGTCATCAGGGGTGTTTCTTATTTCACTCGGAAACTCTAGGAGGCAACGTGATTGGCCATGACGTCATCAGAAGGTAGGGCTTATTTCGCCCGGAATCTTTAGGAGACAACGTGATTGGCTATGGCATCATCAGGGGGTGTGTCTTATTTCGCCAGAAATCTTTTCTAGACAACGTGACTGTCTATGACGTCATCAGGGGGTAGAGCTTATTTTTGTGGCGACTATAAGTAAAATCTATCAATTGAAATCCTCAATCGAGACATTGATTCCATACGCCAACAATAGCTAATTGCAAAATCGACATTGATGTTATTTGCATTCAATATTATGTCGGAAACGCCGTTCTAAGTTCTTTTATCTGAAGCAGTAACTGTTAATACGTCTTCAAAGGAACTGTGTTTTCATAGTCGATGTCGTATTTAATGTTTCTTAATGGTTTCTGTCAGACGATATATTCTCTTAGAATTTTTTTTTTTTTATGTAATTTATTGAAGGTGTATTGGACGTTGCAAAAAGAAAAATTGTTTATTATGATTGCAATCAAACACGTAACGCCATTAATATTTCCGAATATCCCGACAGTTTCGAAAACGGAAAATGTAGGGAAAAACTAAATCAATGTTATACTAAAAATATCAAGTATTTAGATATATTTTATTTACTAGAACATATAACAAATAAAATTTTTATTAAAAAAATTAATATTTAATTGATGGAATTTATATGATCTTCAAAATTTAGTTTATAGACTTCAGATATTATAGATATTTACTGAAGTTTTTAAGAAACCCCAATGATGATAACGTAAAATTCTTATTAATGAAGAATATATTAATGATATTTATATTGAAACTGGGTTGATTTTCATATGATTATATATATATATATATATATATATATATATATATATATATATATATATATATATATATATATACATATATGTATATATATATATATATATATATATATATATATATATATATATATATATATGTATATATGTATATATATATGTATATATGTATATATATATGTATATATATATATATATATATATATATATATATATATATATATATATATATATATATATGCACACACACACCAACAGCTGTAACTAGTCCACTGCAGGACAAGGGCCTCAGATCTAATGATGGTCTTTCCATGCCAGTCCACACCCGCAAACTTCGTAGTTCTTCAATCCATCGTCTTCTCTTCCTTCCCTTGCTCCTTTTGCAATCTCTAGGGACTCATTCTGTTATTCCTAATGTCCATCTATTATCTGTGAATCTCATTAGATGTCCTAACCATGTCCATTTATTTCTCTTTAAGGTTATTAGAGTATCTTGTATTAAAAAAATGTGAAATACGTCATTATCATTTGGAGAAGTGATGCGCAAAAAAAAAAAAAAAAGTCAATTACGGTGACAATCAGTAGAACGCAGACCTCCGGCTCGACAGCTTATTCCTTAAACTCTAGCTTGACCTTGACCTTTGATCTCAAAATGTAATAATTTGGGTGGATTTTCATACACTCAAATAAGAATCAAGTTTGAAGTCTGTGACAATGATGTCCAAACTTATGGCTGATTACGTGAATTGGACATTTTGCTTGACCGTGACCTCGAACTTTGACCTTGAAATTTCAAAATTTTATAATTTCCGGCTTTTTACATAACAGATAATCCCAGCAAGTTTCTTTACTCCACGATTTAAATTGAAGCCAGGAAGGTGTTTACAAAGACACACACAAACAAGGGGTAACACATAACCTCCTTCCAACTTCTCTGGCGAAAGTAAATATTCAAGATTTATCGTGTGAAGTAAGACTGAAACATTTAAAACAAATCTGAAAACGAACAAGAGAAGATTCAAATTCCCTTCTTCACTCGGATCCTTTCCCGGGAATAATTCATGGATTTTGAAGTGACGTGATTGATAACTTGACAAATTTTCCCGATTATTAATTCATCCTTTCATATAAAGATGTCCCAAGCCTCTTCAATGCCCTTCTTGTCCCAACATGATGTCCCAATATGAATTTCCAGCGGAGACATCAAAGGCAGCCTTTGAAATTGTTATTCAATTAATATCATTCGATTAAACCGAATCTTTGAACGTTTTCTAGAATCGTTCATTAGTTCATTAATAAAAAGGATTTCAAATCTAATGTTCGAATGCAATTACTCATCTGTAAAGGTGGAGCCTGCGCTGAGGTAATTGACCTTACTCTAGGCTATTTTGACAACGATGGGTTACTTTTATATTTGTGTAATATCCAATCACCCACTCATGAGATTGTGTGTGTGTGTGTTTATATATATATATATATATATATATATAAATATATATATATATATATATATATATATATTATATATATATTTTTTATATATATATATTATATATATATTATATATATACATATATATGTATATATATATTATATAAATATATTTTATATATATATATATATATATATATATATATACTGTATAGTGTGTATATATATATATATATATAGTATATACAAATGTATATAGCCTATATAACGTGTTGTGTGTATACATAGTATATACATTTTATATTTATAAATATATATATAATACATACATACATATACCAAAGGCACTTTCCCCAATTTTGGGGGGTAGCCGACATCAACAAGAAACAAAACAAAAAGAGTTCAGCTGGTACTGCTAGGGTGCCACAGCCCAACCTCCCACATTTCCACCACATATGAAGCTTCATCCTGCTGAGTCCCCTACTGCTGCTACCTCCGTGGTCATCTAAGGCACCGGAGAAAGCAGCAGGGCCTACCGGAACTGCGTCACAATCGCTCGCCATTCATTCCTATTTCTAGCACGCTCTCTTGCCTCTCTCACATCTATCCTTCTATCACCCAGAGCTTTCTTCACACCATCCATCCACCCAAACCTTGGCCTTCCTCTTGTACTTCTCCCATCAACTCTTGAATTCATCACCTTCTTTAGCAGACAGCCATTTTCCATTCTCTCAACATGGCCAAACCACCTCAACACATTCTTATCCACTCTAGCCGCTAACTCATTTCTTACACTCATATAGAACTCTTTTTACATTCATGCCCAACCCTCTATTTTTTACTACTCCCTTAACTGCCCCCAACACTTTGCAACCTTCATTGACTCTCTGACATACATCTGCTTCCACTCCACCATTTGCTGCAACAACAGACCCCAAGTACTTTAACTGATCCACCTCCTCAAGTAACTCTCCATTCAACATGACATTCAACCTTGCTTCACCTTCCCTTCTCGTACATCTCATAACCTTACGCTTACCCACATTAACTCTCAACTTCCTTCTCTCACACACCCTTCCAAATTCTGTCACTATTCGGTCAAGCTTCTCTTTTGTGTCTGCTACCAGTACATTATCATCCGCAAACAACAACTGATTTACCTCCCATTCATGATCATTCTCGCCTACCAGTTTTAATCCTCGTCCAAGCACTCGAGCATTCACCTCTCTCACCACTCCATCAACATATAAGTTAAACAACCACGGCGACATCACACATCCCTGTCTCAGCCCCGCTCTCACCGGAAACCAATCGCTCACTTCATTTCCTATTCTAACACATGCTTTACTACCTTTGTAGAAACTTTTCACTGCTTGCAACAACCTTCCACCAACTCCATATAACCTCATCACATTCCACATTGCTTCCCTATCAACTCTATCATATGCTTTCTCCAGATCCATAAACGCAACATACACTTCCTTACCTTTTGCTAAATATTTCTCGCATATCTACCTAACTGTAAAAATCTGATTCATACAACCCCTACCTCTTCTAAAACCACCCTGTACTTCCAAGATTGCATTCTCTGTTTTATCCTTAATCCTATTAATCAGTACTCTACCATACACTTTTCCAACTACACTCAACAAACTAATACCTCTTGAATTACAACACTCATGCACATCTCCCTTACCCTTATATAGTGGTACAATACATGCACAGACCCAATCTACTGGTACCATTGACAACACAAAACACACATTAAACAGTCTCACCAACCATTCAAGTACAGTCACACCCCCTTCCTTCAACATCTCAACTTTCACACCATCCATACCGGATGCTTTTCCTACTCTCGTTTCATCTAGGGCTCTCCTCACTTCCTCTATGTATGTGTATGTGTATATATATATATATATATATATATATATATATATATATATATATATATATATATGTATATATATATATATATGTATATATATATATATGTATATATATATATATATATATATATATATACATATAATATCTATATATATAGTGTGGATATGTATGTATATTGTGCATGAAAGAAATTACAATATGATTAAAAACCCAAGCCCTGTCTCTGTCCCTAATTTTTCATATTTTAATATTTCTGTAAGATATACCGTATCTATCTATCTATCTATCTATCTATCTATATATATATATATATATATATATATATATATATTATCTATCTATCTATCTATCTATCTATCTATCTATCTATCTATCTATCTATCTATCTATCTATCTATCTATCTATCTATCTATCTATCTATATATATATATATATATATATATATATATATATATATATATATATATATATATATATATATATATATATATATATATATATATATATATATATTTCAAGCAGACTTGAAATGGCATTGCTAAACAGCATACGTGATAAATTCCCAATTATAATTACAATATATATGATAATTTTAGTGATTTTCCAGTTCCTTGGGGATGGAAGAAGAATAATATGAATGATTCCACCAACAAATTTCGTCCCCAAATTTGTATTTCGATCCTAATAGATTATTGCTAATTATCAGTCACAAAGTACAGTTGGAAACAGGAATTCCTGGTGCACCTCACTCTGAGGAAGTGTACTTTAATCCTGGCGAGTAGCCATACAGATAGTGTAGGGAGAGATGGCGGAAGGGTGGGATAGTGGGCACTCCCTCAGAGCAAGGTATACCATGAATCCCTGTGTCCAACTGTACATGTTTAAAATTTCCTTGAAAATATTCGACTTTTTACGTACTGATGTTAACCAACACACGTCCCTCTTGGGCGATCTGCTGAAATGGGATTCGAGTCACGCTCAAGCTCGATAGTTTCTTGTAGTGTCTGCAATCTCGCTATCCACGTGAGCTAAGGAACTGGGGTCTGGGGGAGTCTATGGCTCTACCTACTAAGTAATCAGCAGCCATTACCTGGCGCTCCCTAGTCCTAGTTTGGGTGGAGGGGGGGCAAGGGTGCTAATCATATGTATATGTGGTCAGTTTCTTGGGTGTTGTCCCTTGCCTCTGCCATTCATGAGTAGCCTTTAAATCTTTAAGCCTACACTACGACATTGTCCCTGCCCCTTGCCTCTGCCATTCATGAGCGACCTTTAAACCTTTGAAGGAATAATTCAGATAACCAGACGTTCGTTGAAACCTGCCAAATAAGTAACCAACCAATCTGGAAGAAATATTTTAAACTGATTAAGAAGTGCCGAAAGAAATCTTCCCTTGGGGAATAATTTCAAGAAACTTGATAAAACGACCTCGCGGGAGGAAAGTTTCCCGGAGAAATCTTCTTAATGAAGAAATTTGATGAGATGCCACAGAAAGGTCTTCTCTATAAGTTTTTTTTTTTCTTTTTTTTTTTCTTTTTTTTTTTTTAGTTCGTTGTTTTTATGACAATTTTTAAGAGGTTAAGAAAGATTTTTGAGATTTTGTTCGTAGTTTTTATGACCATTTTTAAGAGAAAAAGAAAGATTTTTTAGACTAATTTATATGACCATTTTAAGAGAAAAAGAAAGGTTTTTCAGACTAATTTTTATGACTTTTTTTAAAAGTGTTTGTTTTTTATCTTTATTAATTTTGAATAACATTGGAATTTCAGCAAAACATGAATATCTAATACAAAAATATTATTATTTTTTAAATTTACAAGATATATTTTAAACAAATTTAACCTTTATATCTGCTACAAATGAATAGATCTAAAGATAAAGGGCTCCCCTTGATAATCGTTTTTATAGTTTATATAAGAATGATTTATTTTAATGTTACTGTTCTTGAAATATTTTATTTTGATTGTTATTTACTTTTCCTGTAGTTTCCTTATTTGCTTTCCTTACTGGGCTATTTTCCCTGTTATAGCCCTAGGGATTTTAGCATCCTGCTTTTTTTTCCAACAATAGGTGTAGCTTGGCAATTGACAATAATGAGATTCCACATTGGGGAATCAGAGTTTTTGGTGGGGATATAGTCAAGTAAAATAAGAAAAGCTATGTGACCTAACCTATAACTGCAATAATGAGGTCCCACATTGGGAAATCAGAGTTTTTGGGTGGGGAAATACACTACAGTATAATAAGAGAAGCTGCCTAAGTGAACCATACCCACCTAACCTTTAAATATAATAATGAAGTTCCGTATTGGAAAATCAGGGTTTTTGGGTGGGGAAATACACTACAGTAAAATGAGAAAAGCTTTTAACCTAACCATACCCACCTAACCTATAACTACAATAATGGGGTTCCACATTGAGAAATTAGGGATTTTGTGTGGGGAAATACACTACAGTAAAATAAGAAGAGCTGCGTAACCTATAACTACAATAATGAGGTTCCACATTGGGAAATCAGAGTTTTTGTGTTGGGAAATACACTACAGTTAAATGAGAAAAGCTGCTTAAACCTAACCATACCCACCTAACCTATAACTACAATAATGGGGTTCCACATAGGGAAATTAGGGTTTTTGGGTGGGGAAATACATTAAATAACTTCGATAAGGAATGCTGCCTTACCTAACCATGCCCACCTAACCAATAACTAAAATAATGAAGTTCTGCATTGGGAAATCAGAGTTTTTGGGAGTGGAAAATAACTAGAAAAAAATAAGAAAGCCCTCTAACCTATCCATGGCCACCTAACCTAACTGAGGGGTTGGATACTTCTTACATAGCATAATGCCGCAGCAATAATGCACATTTGATATATATTATGGCTCATCTGTTTTGTATCAAAGAAATTTTCTTGTAATCAGGAAAAAGGAACATTTAATATAACAAGGAAGAATGGTCAAGAAATCCATTTCGTACAAGTGGATATGCAGCAGGGTCAGATTACATAGATTGTACTTTTGAATCTTACGGGTTCTGAAAGCTATATATGAGCGTAAGGTTTCAGAGTGTGTGAATAGTATTGAATTAAGCTTCCATTAACATCGGAAGATGCAGAAAATATTATACATACATACATATGTAAAGTTACATATATACGGTACTTGAAAATGTTAATACAGATATACTTGCATATATACAGTATATTATGTATATGCATATATACATACAGTAATGCCTTTAGATACGTGTATAATTCGTTCCTGGACTGAGCTCGTACATCAATTTGCTCGTATCTCAATTCAATTTTTCCCATATAAATTAGCTGAAAAATTTAATCCATTTCCTGCCCTCTAAAAACACCCAAATCAATGATAATACCAAAGGAAGAAACATGTTTTTAATTGCTATACTGTACAGTATAGATATACTTAACACATTCGCAAAATGATATAAATGATTACTGTGATATGCAAGAAAATAGGGTTTTATGAAGTCGTTCTTACCTTCGAGACAGTAGATAGTGACTAATGGCGGTGTGCGCGTAGGGAGTGAGGGATGGAGGAAGGGAAGGATAGAGACTTGAATGGTACTATATTTACTTTCTTTACATGTGGCGTAACGCTTAAACTTGGTTAACTTGATTGAACTCGGCCTAATTTTTTTCAACTTATTCTTATCTACAGTACTTTTTTTTCCTTATTTTATTTGTATTTTTTTTTATTGTTTTAGGATTATACATATCGTCGATGTACTCCCCTAATAATGGATTGCTAACTCACTCATGTTGACACCCATGCTCTTGTTTCTTGATAATTTCATGCTTCATCTCTATCGTCATGATCAGCTTTTTCTTCTCTCTAAAAACTTCACCACTCACTCTCTTAGGACAAATTACTTGTGTAGAATTTTCACATATGCAGTTAAAATTATGTAGATAATGAAAAGACATCACGGGAGATTGTACTGAAGTTTATGGTCACGTGAAATGAACGAGCAATGCGAACTTAAAGCACTCCCAAGCGCTCGGCCACCTAGCATTAGCATTTATAACTGTGCTCTTACCTCAAGGTTGTGCTGGTATCTTGATGCAAAATTTTGTTCGGAGGCTACCTCGTATCTGTCAATGCTCATATGTTGGAGCGCCGTATGTTAAGGTATTACTGTATATATGCATAAATACATATGTATATATATATATATCTGTATATATTTAGCATTTCATGTAATATATATATATATATATATATATATATATATATATATATATATATGTGTGTGTGTGTGTGTGTATATATATATATATATATATATATATATATATATATATATATATATATATATATATATATATATATATATATATGTATATATATATATATATATATATATATATATATATATATACATATACATATATATGTATATATATGCATATATACATATATATTATATATATACTGTATATATACTTAATATATATATATATATATATATATATATATATATATATATATATATATATATATGATATACATATTTATATATATGTATATATACAAATCTTTAAATATACATGCATATATATATATATATATATATATATATATGTATACATATATACACACACACATATATATATATATATATATATATATATATATATATATATATATATAATTTGCATGTGTATATTTGCAGATAAATATGCGTTCGTATATATATTAACCGTATATATATATATATATATATATATATATATATATATATATATATATATATATATATATATATATGTATATATATACTATATATATTGTGTATGTGCATGTCTGTGTGTAGGCATCTACGTATTTGTTAAAAAAGGTGAATAACCTGTACCACTCGCTAATTTTCTTACTTTTATCACATTATATTGCTAAAGAAGCATATCTTACTGACATTAGAAATTATTACAATAGAAATATAATCACTTTTTATTAGAATTTTATAATATAGTAAATCAGTTATGAATTTCATCTTTTGTCTTGACTCCTTCGGTGAAATTGAATAACATCAATAATCTCGTGATATATTTCTTGTTAACGAATAAGTAATTTACCTCTGTCAAAGGTATTTTAATGAATTTTTCAACTCGCTTTCAATATATCTCTAATGAAAAGAATCCCTATTGATTTAAAGTGTATTGATTGACTTTCCAATATGAGTGACAGCAGCTAACCTTAACTTTATTATTATTATTATTATTATTATTATTATTATTATTATTATTATTATTAATAATATTTATTATCATTATTATTATTATTATTATTATTAATATTAGGTAAGGTACAACCCTAGTTGGAAAAGCTAGATGCTATAAACCCTAGGGCTCCAACAGGGAAAAATAGCCCAGTGAGGAATGAAAATGTAATAAATAAACAAAATGGGAAATAATAAAAATTAAGATGAAATATTTTAATAACAATAACAGCAAAACAAAATATTTCATATATAAACTATAAAGAGACTTATGTCTGCCTGTTCAACATAAAACATTTGAGTTTTTGAAGTTTTTCTATAACTAGGTAGTTTTCCCAACTGACTTCTTTTCCTCATGTCATTATCCCAAAGATTTGACTTTTCATTGGTGGGTTAAATCTTCATCTAACCAGATCATTCCGTTGCCAAGTTTCTTGGGCATGATGTATTGTACTATGCTAGTGGTATTTCCACATTTCCGAAGCAGGTCTTTTATTATTATTATTATTATTATTATTATTATTATTATTATTATTATTATTAGAGTTCTCTTCCTTGAGGGTGCACTCGGGCACACTATTCTATCTTGTTTCTCTTCCTCTTGTTTTGTTAAAGATTTTATAGTTTATATAGGAGATATTTATTTTAAGGTTGTTGCTCTTAAAATATCTTATTTTTTTCAGTTTCCTTTCTTCACTGAGCTATTTTCCCTGTTTGAGCCCCTGGGCTTCTAGCATCATGCTTTACCAACTAGGGTTGTAGCTTAGCAAATAATAATAATATTATTATCATTACTTGCTAAGCTACAACCCTAGATGGAAAAGCAGGATGCTATAAGCTCGGGGGCCCCAACAGGGAAAATAGCCCAGTGAAGAAAGGAAACAAGAAAAAATAATATTCTTTAAGAACCGTAACAACAGTAAAATAAATAATTTCTATATAAACTACAAAACACTTTATCAAAACAAGAGGAAGAGAAATAAGGTAGAATAGTGTCCGGGTGTACCCTCAAGCAAGAGAATTTTAACTTTTATGATGTCATCGCTTTTATGATTTTAAAAACTCTAATCATTTGATTAATTCCATCAAGATTTGTCCCGTTCCAAGAATTCTTAAATAAAATGAGATATAAGATTATTTTTCTTGCATGTAATTTATATCAAAATTTCTTCGTTTTGATTTGAAAGTGTTTCGATTTTATTAAATGTTATATTTATCAATAGCCAAGTCTCCTCTTTATTATAATGTGCAAGTCTTTGGGTGTGTATATAAATTTATATATTTCTTTCCCGGTCCGACCCAGCTTTCCCTTTCCCTCGGGTAGGGGGAGAGGACTCCCTGTCCCTCGGGTAGGGGGAGAGGACTCCCTGTCCCTCGGGTAGGGGGAGAGGACTCCCTGTCCCTCGGGTAGGGGGAGAGCTCTCCCTGTCCCCCGGTTAGGGGGAGAGCTCTCCCTGTCCCTCGGGTAGGGGGAGAGGGTCTAGTTGTACACTGGTGAGAGGGGAGTGCGTGTGTGCGAGCGCATCTATGTAAATATTCGGCCCTCAATTTTGACGGGTCTCTTATAATAGTGATATATTTACTACTACACATTTTACCATAAATTTATCAATTTGTGTTAAATGGAATAATAATCAAATGTCACCAGTTTTCCTTTTCAAAGTTTCAATTTCATTGTTATTAGAATTTGCTCAAATCTGTCAAAATTGCCTTATGGTATATACCTCATTTAATACCATTTTATTTTTTCAGTTCTACCTACCAGACCATCCTAAGGCCCAATGCAGTCGCTATATAGTAAGTCAAAGTTATGTTCTATTGAATTGATTTTAGTATTAACATGCTCGAACTTAGGTTTATTTGAAGGTCGTGAAAATTTATTACCGGTTTTGAATTATTACATCAGTAATATGAACTATAGTCAATTTTTTTCAGCGAGGCAGATTTGCACCGACTCGCAGCGGTGCCCTTTTAGCTCGGAAAAGTTTCGTGATGGCTTATTGGTTAGAATTATCTTCTCCAAGCAATCAGCGATCAGGAAACTTTTCCGAGCTAAAAGGGCACCGCTGCGAGTCGGTGCAAATCTGCCTCGTTAAAAAAATTGACTATAGGTTGTTTTTGGCGTTTTATGTTAATATAAGTGTCGGGTAGCATTTGAGTCTTAAGTTTCAAGTTATTTTCGTATGTACAAAAACATTAGTTGGTCTTTTAGATGGCTGGTTCATCCTTGCCAAGATTCTTGGACATGATGCGTCGTACAATGCTAGTGGCATTTTCGAATTTATATTAGAATCAGGTCTTTTGAATTCTATTTAACCTCTATGACATATTTACGGTTTTGGTTTTAATTGAATATTCTTTTAATCTTTATTTATAATAAACGATATTGGCGTCAATGACCTTCGATGTCAGGATGCCAGAGAACTTCAAATCAACCAATCACTCAATCAATTAGTTCGTCTTGTCAAACTCACTCTCTGAGTCTTCACTTTGTCATTCTCATGTACATTCCACATCAGCGGATGTACAAAGACTTCCGGTGGTCTTATCAAACTTACTTTCAAAGGGTTACCATGTACATTTCTCATCAATTGAGGTACAAAAATATTATTTGGTCTTGTTAAACTTGCGTTCTGAGTCTTCACTCAGTCAATATGAAGATATCTAGAAAGGCGAAGAGTCGAAAGAAAATATTAAAAATTTTCATTTTTCACAACAAATTTGAAAAAACTAAAGTGGAGGTTTTTGTTGTTTTATATCAATATAAGTACCAGGTATCATATGAGTTTTAGTTTGAAGTTATTCTAAATTGTATGTATCATCAGTGGATGTACAAAGACTTACGTTGGTCTTAATTACTTTGAGTCTAATTTGAAGCCATTTTCATGTGTATTGTTCATTTTTATGTATTTCTCATCAGCGGATGTAGAAAGACTTAATTTGGACTTTTTAAACTTACTTTCTCATGTGAATTTCACACCATTGGATGAACAGTTCAATTAGATATGCATTGATCACAAGTATGAATTGATTTTAGTATTAAAACGCTTGAACAAAGCAATAAAAAAGGTGGGGGGTGGTTCCCTGCTGTATGGGGTTCCCTGGGGGGTTCCCCTGCTGTATGGGACCAAGGGGTTGGGGGTTCCCCTGCTGTAGGGGACCAAGGTAGTGGGGGTTCCCCTGCTGTATGGGACCAATGGGGGGCGGTTTCCCCTGCTGTATGGGACCAAGGGGGTGGGGGTTCCCCTGCTTTAGGAGACCAAAGGGTTCCCCTGCTCTAGGGGACCAAAGGGTTCCCCTGCTCTAGGGGACCAAGAGGTTCCCCTGCTGTAGGGGACCAAGATAGTGGGGCTTCCCCGGCTGTATGGGACCAATGGGGGACGGTTTCCCATGCTGTATGGGACCAAGGGGGGTGGGGCTCCCCTGATGTAAGGGACCAAGGGGTTCCCCTGCTGTAAAGGACCAAGGGGTTCCCCTGCTGTAGGGGACCAAGGGGTTCCCCTGCTGTAGGGGACCAAACGGTTCCCCATGTTGTAGGGGACCAAAGGGTTCCCCTGCTGTAAGGGATCAAGGGAGTGGGGTTTTCCCAGCTGTATTGGAAAGAGGGGGCGGTTGTTTCCCCTGCTGTAGGGGACTAAGGGGTTCCCCTGCTGTAGGGGACCAAGGGGTTCCCCTGCTGTATGGGACCAAAGGGTTCCCCTGCTGTACGGGACCAAGGGAGTGGGGTTTCCCCAGCTGTGTGGGACAGAGGGGGCGGGTGTTTCCCCTGCTGTAGGGGACTAAGGGGTTCCCCTGCTGTAGGGGACTAAGGGGTTCCCCTGCTGTAGGGGACCAAAGGGTTCCCCTGCTGTAGGGGACCAAGGGGTTCCCCTGCTGTAGGGGAACAAGGGGTTCCCCTGCTGTAGGGGACCAAGGGGTTCCCCTGCTGTAGGGGACCAAAGGGCTCCCCTGCTCTAGGAGACCAAAGGGTTCCCCTGCTGTAGGGGACCAAAGGGTTCCCCTGCTGTAGGGGACCAAAAGGTTCCCCTGCTGTAGGGGACCAAAGGGTTCCCCTGTTGTAGGGGACCAAGGGAGTGGGGTTTCCCAGCTGTATGGGACAGAGGGGGCGGGTGTTTCCCCTGCTGTAGGGGACTAAGGGGTTCCCCTGCTGTAGTCTACCAATGGGTTCCCCTGCTGTAGGGGACCAAGGGGTTCCCCTGCTGTAGGGGACAAAGGGTTCCCCTGCTGTAAGGGACCAAGGGAGTGGGGTTTCCCCAGCTGTATGGGACAGAGGGGGTGGGTGTTTCCCCTGCTGTAGGGGACTAAGGGGTTCCCCTGCTGTAGGGGACCAAGGGGTTCCCCTGCTGTAGGGGACCAAGGGGTTCCCCTGTTGTAGGGGACCAAGGTTTTCCCCTGTTGTAGGGGACCAAGGGAGTGGGGTTTCCCCAGCTGTATGGGACAGAGCGGGCGGGTGTTTCCCCTGCTGTAGGGGACTAAGGGGTTCCCCTGCTGTAGGGGACCGAGGGGTTCCCCTGGTGTAGGGGACCGAGGGGTTCCCCTGGTGTAGGGGACCGAGGGGTTCCCCTGGTGTAGGGGACCGAGGGGTTCCCCTGGTGTAGGGGACCGAGGGGTTCCCCTGGTGTAGGGGACCGAGGGGTTCCCCTGCTGTAGGGGACCGAGGGGTTCCCCTGCTGCAGGGGATCGAGGGGTTCCCCTGCTGTAGGGGACCGAGGGGATCCCCTGCTGTAGGGGACCGAGGGGTTCCTCTGCTGTAGGGGACCGAGGGGTTCCCCTGCTGTAGGGGACCAAGGGAGTGGGGTTTCCCCAGCTGTATGGGACAGAGGGTGCGGGTGTTTCCCCTGCTGTAGGGGACCAAGGGAGTGGGGTTTCCCCAGCTGTATGGGACAGACGGGGCGGGTGTTTCCCCTGCTGTAGGGGACTAAGGGGTTCCCCTGCTGTAGGGGACCAAGAGGTTCCCCTGCTGTAGGGGACCAAGTGGTTCCCCTGCTGTAGGGGACCAAAAAGTTTCCCTGTTGTAGGGGACCAAAGGGTTCCACTGTTCTAGGGGACCATGGGAGTGGGGTTTCCCCAGCTGTATGGGACAGAGGTGGCAGGGGTTCTCCTGGTGTAGGGGACCAAGGGGTTCCTCTGCTGTAGGGGACCAAGGAGTTTCCCTGCTCTAGGGGACCAAGGGGTTTCCCTGCTGTAGGGGACCAAAGGGTTCCCCTGCTGTATGCGACAGAGGGGGCGGGTGTTTCCCGTGCTGTTGGGGACTAAGGGGTTCCCCTGCTATAGGGGACCAAGGGAGTGGGGGTTCCCCTGCTGTATGGGACCAAGGGAGGGGGGGTTTCCCCTGCTGTATGGGACCAAGGGGGGTGGGTTCCCCTGCTGTAGGGTACCAAGGGGCTCCCCTGCTGTAGGGGACTAAGGGGTTCCCTTGCTGTAGGGGACCAAGGGAGTGGGAGTTCCCCTGCTGTATGGGACCAAGGTGGGGGGGGGTTTACCCCTGTTGTATGAGACAGTGGGTGGTGGGCGTTTCCTCTGCTGTATGGGATCAAGGGGGTGGGGGTTCCCCTGTTGTAGGGGACCAAGGGGTTCCCCTGCTGGATGGACCAAGGGAGTGGGGGTTCCCCTGTTGTAGGGGACCAAGGAGTTCCCCTGTTGTAGGGGACCAAGGGGTTCCCCTGCCGTATGGGGGTAAGGGAGTGGGGGTTCCCCTGTTGTAGGGGACCAAGGGGGCGTGGGGTTTCCCCTGTTGTATGGAACAGAGGGTGGGGGGCGTTTCCCCTGCTGTATGGGATCAAGGGGGTGGGGCTTCCCCTGCTTTATGGGACCAAGGGAGGGGGATTCCCCTGTTGTAGGGGACCAAGGGGTTCCCCTGCTGTAGGGGACCAAGGGGTTCCCCTGATGTAGGGGACCAAGGGGTTCCCCTGCTGTATGGGACAAAGGGAGTGGGGGTTCCCCTGTTGTAGGGGACCAAGGGGTTCCCCTGCTTTAGGGGACCAAGGGGTTCCCCTGCTGTAGGGGACCAAGGGAATGGGGGTTCCCCTGTTGTAGGGGATCGAGGGGTTCCCCTGCTGTAGGGGACCAAGGGGTTCCCCTGTTGTAGGGGACCAAGGGAGTGGGGGTTCCCCTGTTGTAGGGGACCAAGGGGTTCCCCTGCTGTATGGGACCAAGGGAGTGGGAGTTCCCCTTTTGTAGGGGATCAAGGGGTTCCCCTGCTGTAGGGAACCAAGGGGTTCCCCTGCTCTATGGGACCTAGGGAGTGGGGGTTCCCCTGTTGTAGGGGACCAAGGGGTTCCCCTGTTGTAGGGGACCAAGGGGTTCCCCTGCTGTATGGGACCAAGGGAGTGGGGGTTCCCCTGTTGTAGAGGACCAAGAGGTTCCCCTGCTGTAGGGGACCAAGGGGTTCCCCTACTGTATGCGACCAAGGGAGTCCGGGTTCCCCTATTGTAGGGGACCAAGGGGTTCCCCTGCTGTAGGGGACCAAGGGGTTCCCCTGCTGTAGGGGGCCAAGGTAGTGGGGGTTCCCTTGCCCTATGGGGTTCCCCTGCTGTATTGGACCAGGGGGGGGGGCTCCCCCTTCTGTATGTGACCAAGGGAAGTTCCCCCTGCTGTATGGGACCAAGTCGGCGGGTCCCCTGCTTTATGGGACCAAAAAACCATCCCGTAAATTAAAGTAAGTTAAGTAACTAACATTTATGCGAATAAGGATATATCCTTTTTTCCCTATTTACCCTGATATCGAAATCAACAATTTGAGTAATCATGCTGCTATTCATCTTAGAATTTGCTTTCTAATTTTATAATGAAATAACTAAAATATGTAAACTTCCTCATTATTTTTCCCGTTGAAGTACTCACAGTATTTATTGATTTTCTGGAATGACTTCTTACTTTAAAATTTATAGTGCTCAATTAAATTAATTTTTGTTGTTGTTGTTGTTTACAGATAGAACATTATATAAAAAGCTTTCATTTTCCCATAGACGTGCTCAATTACAGTATTTATTAATTGTTTGGAACGATATGTCGCCTTTTTTAGTTCAGAATTGAATTAATTAATTTTTATTGTTGTTCCGATTATAAATATTATGGAAGACATTCGTTATAAAGATTAATTTTCTCATAGACGTACTCAATTATTTATTGATTGTTTGGAACAATATGTCGCCTTTTTTAGTTCAGAAATAAATTGATTAATTTTCACTGTTCTTCGGATTATAAATAGAATATTATAAAAAAAATGATTCATTGAAAATATTCATTTTACCTTAGACGTTATATCTAATGTTATTCTGATAAATAGAATATTACAGTAATAAGATTCATTCATTTTAAATATTCATTTTCCGTAGACGTTATATTTATTTTTATTCTGATTATAAATAGAATATCACATTAAAAAGATTCATTACAAATCTCTCTTTTCTAATGTAAGTCATACATAAGTCTAAATTCCCCCTGAAAGAAAAAAGGGGTTAAAATGATATAGTATATTTTTATCAAATTGATTTTAAATATAGATCAAAATTAAATTCCTAAGCTAATTAACTTCTCAGTTATCATAATGAAGTGTATATGACCTCCTAATGAATCTCCTTTGAAAATCTTTTGTAAATTGAATATTTAAAAATGTTTAGGACTCTTCCATAACAATTTCAAATTATCATAAAAAAACAGGCTCAGCTTATTAACCTGCCACGTAGTAGCCCGGCCATGGTTTACCCATTCGAGGGTGAAATTACTAGCAACATCCTGTTTTATTGGGACATGTAGGCAGGAAAAACAATGTTGGTATTTGTTTAAAGTTATATGTATATATAGTCTACTAGGTATACAATATATATGTATATATATAAATATGTGTATATATATATATATATATATATATATATATATATATATATATAATATAGATAGATATATATAGGTAGATAGATATATATTATATATAGGTAGATAGATATATATTATATATATGCATAGATATATGTATGTATGTATATATATGTATATATATATATATATATATATATATATATATATATATATATATATATATATATATATATATACATATATATATACATATATATATATATATATATGTATATACATAGGTCATTGTATATATATGTATAGTATGTATATGTAAATAAAGTATATACATATAAATATATATTTGTATATATATATGTATATATATATATATATATAAATTTCTATGTGTATATATATATATATATACACATAGGACCAGGGAGGGCCAGGCAATGTCTGTTGATGACTCAGCGGGTAGACCTATAGGTTCCCTTAAACCCTCCATCCCTAGCTCGCAAGGATGGTTAGGTAGCAGCGACAAAAGGAACTAACATTCCTAAAGTATTTAAACATTATTTATGTATGTCCAAACTTAGTTAAAAAAAGCTTTACATAACAACTTGACATTCGCTTCTTTCTTTCAAAAGTCAAAGAACACTTTTTAAAGTATTTATACTTTGTTCATGCAGAAAGTTACAGAACATTCTTAAAAGTATTTAAATATTGTTTATTCATGTCATAGTTACACAAGTGACATGTGACAACGTAACATTAAAGCGAATCTTTTAAAAGTCAGAGAAACCAATAAATTCGGTTTGAAGACCAATGAAAATCGATGTTGGATAAAAACACTTTTTTGATTTTTTATTCTAAACGATTAGAATTAAAGTCTTGGACTAGAATGCGTGAAAAGTTCTCTCTATGAATGAGGAATTGTAATATGGAAATAAAGAATAAACATAAGTTTATTCCAGTCACGCTTAATATATATCATCCTCCATATGAAATTCTATATTATCGAGATCACATTTGCTCTCAAAATTTTTTTTTCAAGGGTTAAAGGTTGCTCATGAATGACTGAGGAAAGGGAGAGGGACAATGGGTTAGAGTTCTCTTGCTTGAGGGTATACTCGAGCACACTTTTCTATCTGATTTCTTTTCCTCTTGTTTTGATAAAGTTTTTATAGTTTATATTGGAAATATTTATTATAATGTTGTTACTGTTCTTAAAATATTTTATTTTTCCTTGTTTCCTATCCTCGCTGGGCTATTTTCCCTGTTGTGGCCCCTGGGCTTATAGCATCCTGCTTTTCCAACTAGGGTTGTAGCTTGTTTGTATATTAGATATTAAAGCACAATGCCCTAGAGACTGCCATGTTGAAATATGATTAACGCCTAAGCCCCCTTTCCACCCAAGCTAGGACCAGGGAGGGCGAGGCAATAGCTGCTGTTAATACAGCTTGTAGATCTATAGGTTATCCCAAAACCTCCATCCTTAGCTCACAAGGATGGTGAGGTTACAGACACTGCAAGAAGCTATCAAGCTTGAGCGAGGCTCGAACTCTTAAGCAGATAACCTGGCAGGGGCTTTTCCAATTGGCTAATATAATCTGTATAAAAAACTATGAAAATAATATAGTTAATTAGTAAAGTATTAATTATTTTATATAATGACTTTATTTTGTCTCGCTATCCGGCGCTGTTCCCATATTCATATGGATTCTTGTCAATTGCATTCGACTTAAATAATCATTTTTATCATTTATGTCAGTTATTGATGATAAATAATTTAGGTCTCGCTCTCTCTCTCTCTCTCTCTCTCTCTCTCTCTCTCTCTCTCTCTCTCTCTCTCTCTCTCTCTCTCTCTCTCACTCTCTCGCACACGCACTCTCTCTCTCTCTCTCTCTCTCTCTCTCTCTCTCTCTCTCTCTCTCTCTCTCTCTCTCTCTCTCTCGCACACGCACTCTCTCTCTCTCTCTCTCTCTCTCTCTCTCCTCTCTCTCTCTCTCTCTCTCATAGAATATTGTTGGATTAAAATAGTATATATAAATCGCGTAAAAGTTTTATGAGAGAGAGAGAGATGAGAGAGAGAGAGATGAGAGAGAGGAGAGAGAGAGAGAGATGAGAGAGAGAGAGAGAGAGAGAGAGAGAAAGCGATTGGCGAT
>NC_090752.1:61915468-61924958 GCF_036898095.1 Palaemon carinicauda | reverse complement strand
GATTATATTAGCCAATTGGAAAAGCCTTCGCCAGGCGATCTGCTTGACTTGAGTTCGAGTCTCGCTCAAGCTTGATGGCTTCTTGCAGTGTCTGTAACCTGACCATCCTTGTGAGCTAAGGATGGAGGTTTTAGGAGGAACTATAGATCTACACGCTGAAATAACAGCAGCTATTGTCTCGCCCTCCCTGGTCCTAGCTTGGGAGGAGCGGGGGCTTAGGACGCTAATCATATTTCAACATGGTCAGTCTCTAGGGCATTGTGCTTTAATATCTAACATATAAATAAGCTACAACCCTAGTTGGAAAAGCAGGATGCTATAAGCCTAGGGGTCCAATCAGGGAAAATAGCCCAGCGAGGATAAAAAACAAGGAAAACTAAAATATTTTAAGAACAGTAACAACATTAAAATAAATATTTCCTATATAAACTATAAAAACTTTAACAAAACAAGAGGAAGAGAAATTAGATGGAATAGTGTGCTCGAGTGTACCCTCAAGCAAGAGAACTAACCCATTGTTCCTTTCCCTTGCCTCTGTCATTCAAGAAAAATAATTATGAGAACAAATGTGATCTAGATAATATAACATTTTCGATGGAGGAGGATATATATTCATCGTGACTGAAATTAACTTATGTTTATTCTTTATTTCCATATTACAATTCCTCATTCATAGAGAGAACTTTTCACGCATTCTAGTTCAAGTCTTTAATTCTAATCACTTAGAATAAAAAAATAAAAAAAGATTTTTTATCCAACATCGATTTTCATTGGTCTTCAAACTAAATGTTTTTCTCTGACTTTTGAAAGATTCGATTTAATGTTACATTGTCACATGCCAATTGTTTCACTAGGACATGAATAAACAATATTTAAATACTTTGAGAATGTTCTGTGACTTTCTGCACAAAACAAAGTTTAAATTCTTTAAAAGTGTTCTGTGACTTTCTGCATGAACAAAGTTTAAATACTTGAAAAGTGTTCTTTGAGCTTTGACAGAAAGGTGAATGTCAAGTTGCTATATATAGCTTTTGTAACTGAGTTTGGACAGGCATAAATAATGTTTAAATACTTTAAGAATGTTCCTTTGGTCGCTGCAACCTCACCATCCTTGCGAGCTAGAGATGGAGGGTTTAGAGGAGCCTATAGGTCTACCTGCTGAGTCATCAACAGACATTGCCTGGCCCTCCCTGGTCCTAGCTCGGTTGAAGAAGGGACTTGGGCCCTGATCATATTTATATATGATCAGTCTCTAGCTTATTGTCCTGCTTTCTAGGGAAATGACACTGTCCCTTGCCTCTGCCATCCATGAGTGGCCTTTAAAACCTTTAAAACTTGTTCAAGTAATATAATGGTTGATTGAACATTACAAACATACAAGGGCTCGTGATTCTATATATTACTTTAATTAAATTATATGATAATGAATAATAAACGTTTAAGGAAACCTACTGATGCATTATGGATACAAAAATTGAAGAGCCAAAACATGGAAATTTCCGCTACAGCTAAATGCCAAACCATTACAAATCATAATCCGTTTTGACGCAGTGTAATTACAGAGTGTGCTGGCGACTTCATTCATGTGATATCGAAAAGTGTGAACCTGGGGGAGAGAGAGAGAGAGAGAGAGAGAGAGAGAGAGAGAGAGAGAGAGAGAGAGAGAGAGAGGCGTATATATTACCTCCAATAAATGACAGGCCAGCTATATTGAATTCACATTTAAAGGTTTAAAGGTCACATATGAATGGCAGAGGCAAGGGACAGTGACATTGCCCTAGCAATCACGACAATGCTCTAGAGATTGACCATATTATTATACAAGCGCCCAAGCCTCCTCTCCACCCAAGCTAGGACCAGGAAGGGACAGGCAGTGGCTGCTGATGACTCAGCAGATAGACCTATAGGCTCCCCAAACCCACCCACCCCACCAACCTTGGCTCACAAGGATGGTAAGGTTGCAGACACTAATGGCACTAACGAGTCTGAGCGGGACTCGAACCCCCGTCTGGCAAACACCAGACAAGAGACGTTACCAATCAGACCACAACATTTTTCCTAAGATATATTTGATATAAACATTGTAAAGCAAACTTGAGAGAGGTCACAATTGTGCAACGAAAAGAGACAGAGGCCTATGTGAAAAGGAAATACTATGTGAAATCTTTTAAAAATCGGGTCATATGTAGAAACATAGATTCTAACCTTAAATAAATGACAAGCCAGCTATTTTTATTTCACGTTTCCTAAGATGTATTTAATACGACCATTATAACATATTGCCTTAAACGTGTTAGAAGTCATAATTCTGAAAAAAAGACCTCGAATTTTTTACAAATTTAGTCATTTGACAAAAAAAAAAAAAAAAAAAAAAAAAACATACCGTATCACGCAACTTAATCATCAATAATATAGTGAAGAATCTGCCAGACATTTGCCTGAATGACGTCAATGGCAGAGGAAAGACAGACAATGTGTGCAGACATATTACCATCAAGGTATGTGGCAGATACAAAGCATGACTTGGTAATGAGAGTTATCATCTCAGGACTGAGAGATTACTTCATTAACATTAATTTCACGCTGGATTACCCAATTACGCCTTATGTTCGAGTGAGTGAGTTTGATAGCGTCAATAGAACAGGCTGACGTAAGTCTGTTTTTATAGTTTATATATGAAGTATCTGTTTTAATACTGTTAATGGTTTTTTACGATATTTCACTTTAATTGTTCATTACTTCTTATAACGTTTATCTATTTCCTTATTTCCTTTCCTCACTGGGCTATTTTTCCATGTTGGAGCCCATGGGCTTATAGCATCTAGCTTTTTCCAACTAGGGTTGTAGCTTAGCTAATAATAATAATAATAATAATAATAATAACAGTATAAATAATAATTGCATTATAGATGGCGAAATATAAAGTATTACTAAGATATATATATATATATATATATATATATATATATATATATATATATATATATATATATATACACACTTATGCATTGGATGTAGAGACTTCAATTATTCTCCCTATTTTAATTTTTCCCTCCGCCAACGAAGCTGGAGAGGAGGTTATGTTTTCGCCATTGTTTGTCTGTTTGTTTGTTTGTGTGTGTGTGAACAACTTCCTGGCCATAATTTCACTTAGAATAGTGCTACTTTCAGGGACTAATTGTTATGTTTAGATGTGGAAGGGAGAAAATTTTGAAAGTCCCAGGTCAAAAGTCAAGGTCAAGGTCGAGTAAAATGTAGAGAAACTCTTACCTCAACATAAAAGTAATTAATGTAGCGATAAAAATCATACATTTATGAACGTTGAAGAATATTCCCATTATAAAAAGAAAACCTTAAGGGAATCCATATGTCAACTAAAGGTTTTTTTTTTCACCATGACAACTTTTCTAGCTCCAAAGAGACTGATTTCAGATTAATATCGAATTCGCCTTAGAAGTCTTTCATATCCACAACCTCGTCCACAAGATCTCGACGGTTTCACATGAAGTGGCTCGCTTCAATTGTGGCTCGCTTCAATTGTGACTCGCTTCAATTCAGTCCACTCAAAATAAGACTTTTGTCACCCACTCTCCGACAAAGACATAATGACGTCGTATGAACACTTGTGCATCCACTCCAAGATCAAGGGGAACCAGGCAAGGCCTTTTAAATCCTTTTGACATGACCCTTTCATCATCTACAGATGTCGGATGTCACTAACAATTCTGAGGATGTGTTATACACCGATATGGCTTGGAAGTGGTGTTGCCAGATGATCGATGTCACTTGCTTTTACTCGAGATGGATCATTTGGGATCAAACCAAGACCCAGGCATCCAGAGCGTGAGTACTGAACCTCAATGGACAAGGTGTTTAGTAAGTCGTGGCAGAGCTTAAACGGGAAGCATGGTTAATATACTGCAGTAGATTAAATCATCATAGGGCTAGATTTTACCTTGGGTTTAAGCAACGAAATCTCCAACACTGTAGCAATACCACAAAACACACAATATATATATATATATATATATATATATATATATATATATATATATATATATATATATATACAAATTATATATATACATACATACATATATATATATATATATATATATATATATATATATATATATATATATATATATATATATATTATATATACATATATATGTATGCGTAAAAATCACAGGAAAACGTGATGCTCAGATGCAGAAGAACCACAGGGAAAATGAAAATACAGAATATATATATATATATATATATATATATATATATATATATATATATATATATATATATATTTATCGTATTCATTCATATAAACAAGGGACTACGAAATAGCTCTTCCGTATCCGATTCGTTCATATAAAATAGGGACTACGAAATAGCTCTTCCGTATCCGATTCATTCATATAAAATAGGTACTACAAAATACCTCTTACGTATCGTATTCATTCATAACAAAATTTAGGGACTACGAAATAGCTCTTCCGTATCGCATTCATTCATAAAAAATAGGCACTACGAAATAAATCTTCCGTGCCGTATTCATTCATAAAAAAAAGGGACTACGAAATAGCTCTTACGTATCGTATTCATTCATAAATAAAAATTGGCACTACGAAATAGCTCTTCCGTACCGTATTCATTCATGAAAAAAAAAAATACAAAAAAAAAAAAAAGATAAAAAAAAAGATGTTGAAATTCGCTGCCGTTTCGAGAGCGCATTCAGGAATCCATTGATACCGCCTATCGCCCGGCAGTAAAAGTCCTTTTATAGACGCCGATTTGCACGAGGAACATTATTTGCACTTTGCGATTCCTGCCAGCACTAGAGTTTATTGTCCATTACCCTGCTGTTAGACTTCTTACTACTCCGATTGCTCTATAAAATTGATAAGAAAGGAGGTCTCGGTTCGAGTATCGAGTACTGGAGGAAATTCTTTAATTCAATTCTTTAGTTCAATCGGAGGAGGGAGATCTTACAGATAAGGGTTTTTCAAAAGGGAAAATTTTTGGTTTAATCTATGAAGGTAATATTGTGCTTCCTTTTTGCTTTCCGCGTACAACTTACGTTGTTCGATTATATACACGTATGACTGTGTCTATATATATATATATATATATATATATACACAATATATATATATATATATATATATATATATATATTATATATATATATATGTAGCGAGAGAGAGAGAGGGAGAGAGAGAGAGAGAGAGAGAGAGAGAGAGAGAGAGAGAGAGAGAGAGAGAGAGAGAGAGAGAGAAATTTATAATACATATATATATATAAATATGTATAGAAATTTATAATACATATATACAAATATATATTTACAAGTACAGTATATACTTTATATACATATATATACAATGACCTATATATATACACATATGTGTGTAAACATATAGATTATGTATATACATGTATACATATATACATATATCTATGCATATATATATATATATATATATATATATATATATATATATATATATATATATATATATATATATATATATATATATATATATATATATACATGTACATATATACTATACCCATAGTAGGCTATATATACGTATAACCTTAAACAAATAGCAACATTGTTTTTCCTGCCTACATGTTCCTATAAAACAGGATGTTGCTAGTAATTTCACCCTCGAATGGGTAAACCATGACCGGGCTACTACGTGGCAGGTTAATAAGCTGAGCCTGTTTTTTTGCTAATTTGAAATTGTTATGGAAGAGTCCTAAACATTTTAAAATATTAAATTTACAAAAGATTTTAAAGGAGATTCATTAGGAGGTCATATATACTTTTTTTTTATTATGACAACTGAGAGGTTTAATGTCTTAAGAATTTAATTTTGATCTATATTTAAAATCAATTTGATAAAGATATACTATATGATTTTAAACCTTTCTTTTTTTTTCGAGGGGAATTTAGGCTTATATATGACTTACATTAGAAAAGAGAGATTTGTTATAAATCTTTTTAATGTAATATTCTATTTATAATCAGAATAACAAATATAACGTCTAAGGGAAAATGAATATCTTTAATGAATGATTTTTTTATAATATTCTATTTATAATCAAAATAACAAAAGTAATTAATTCAATTCTGAACTAAAAAAGGCGACATGTTGTATCAAACAATCAATAAATAATTGAGTACGTCTATGGGAAAATGAATATTTATAACGAATGTTTATATGTAAAATTCTATTTGTAATTACAATAATAAGAAAATTAATTTAATTGGGATTAAAGAAAGTTTCAATTCGTCACAATCAATAAATACAGTGAGTACTTCAACGGGAAAATCTATGAGGAAGTTTACATATTTTAGTTATTTCATTAAAAAATTAGAAAGCAAATTCTAAGATGAATAGCAGAAGGATTACCCAAATTGTTGATTTCGATATCAGGGGAAATAGGTGTTATATAAAAAAGGATATATCCATATTCGCATAAATGTTAGTTTCTTAACTTACTTTACTTTACGGGATGGTTTTTTGGTCCCATAAAGCAGGGGACCCGCCCCACTTGGTCCCATACAGCAGGGGGAACTCCCCTTGGTCACATACAGCAGGGGAACTCCCCTTGGTCCCATACAGCAGGGGAACCCCCACCCCCTTGGTCCCGTACAGCAGGGGAACCCCCCTTAGTCCCGTACAGCAGGGGAACCCCTTGGTCCCATATAGCAGGGGAACCCCTTGGTCCCATATAGCAGGGGAACCCAATACAGCAAGGGAACCCCCACCCCCTTGGTCCCATACAGCAGGGGAAACCCCCGCCCCCCGCAGGGGAACCCCTTGGTCCCATATAGCAGGGGAACCCAATACAGCAAGGGAACCCCCACCCCCTTGGTCCCATACAGCAGGGGAAACCCCCGCCCCCCGCAGGGGAACCCCTTGGTACCATACAGCAGGGGGAAACCCCCCCCCGGAATCCCATACAGCAGGGGAACACCCCCCCCCCCCCACAGGGGAACCCCATACAGCAGGGAACCCAACCCCGTTTTTTTATTGCTGTGTTCAAGCGTTTTAATACAAACATCAATTTATACTTGTGACAAATGCATATTTAATTGAACTGTCCATCCAATGGTGTGAAATTCACATGAGGAAGACTTCAAACTAAGACTCAGAAAGTAAGTTTGAAAAGACCAACGTAAGTCTTTGTACACCCGCTGAAGAGAAATACATAAGAATGAAAAATACTCATGAAAATGGCTTCAAACTAGACTCAAAGTAATTAAGACCAACGTAAGTCTTTGTACATCCACTGATGAAAAATGCACTTGAGAATAACTTCAAAACTACGACTCATGTGATACTTGATACTTATATTAATATCAAACCACAAAAATCTACAATTCAGTTTTCAAATTTCTGTTGTGAAAAATCAAATTTTTTAATATTTTCTTTCGACTCTTCGCCTTTCTAGATATCTTCATATTAAGTGAGTGAAGACTCGGAACGCATGTTTGTCAAGACCAAGTAATGTTTTTGTACGTCAGTTGATGAGAAATGTACATGGTAAGACTCTGAAAGTAAGTTTGATAAGACCAACGGAAGTCTTTGTACATCCGCTGATGTGAAATGTACATGAGAATGACAATGTCGGTTTGTCGACAGGGCGTACAGACTAGCACTGAACGTAAATGGGAAGTTGTTGAAATTCGGCTTCTAATGCATTTATTTTATATCAACTCAATTCTTACTTCAAACATTATTAACTGCACTTGTATCTTGAGAATTATTCCTCATATGTAGGCATAATGTACAGCTGGCTTCATTAATTCCGGTACACTGTTGTCTCCTTAGCTTCCCGAGAAGTGCATTATGGTTGCCCAAACCATAAAAGCAAAGCAAGTACACCATGTTTTTCAGACAAATTACAAATTTGTGGAACTGCTCGTCCAGTGTCTTAAGAAGGCTATGAAGCTCACATTTCTGAGAGACCTTTCAGACTCAGAGTGTGAGTTTGACAAGACGAACTAATTGATTGAGTGATTGATTGATTTGAAGTTCTATGGCATCCTGACATCGAAGGTCATTGACACCGATATCGTTTATTATAGATGAAGATTAAAAGAATATTCAATCAAAACCAGAAAAGTAAATATGTCATAAAGGTTAAATAGAATTCAGAAAACCTGCTTCGAATATAAATTTGAAAATGCCAATAGCATTGTACGACACATCATGTCCAAGAATCTTGGCAAGGATGAACCTTCTACTGATGAGAAATACATAGGAAAATAACTTGAAACTTAAGACTCAAATGCTACCCGACACATTAACATAAAACGACAAAAACAAAATAGTTCATATTACTGTTGTAATAATTCAAAACCCGTAATAAATATTTTCGACCTTCAAATAAACCTATGTTCGAGCATGTTAGTACTAAAATCAATTCAATAGAACATAACTTTGACTTACTATATAGCGACTGCATTGGGCCTTATGATGGTCTGGTAGGTAGAACTGAAATGAAAAAGGTATCAAATGAGGTATATACCATAAGGCAATTTTGACAGATTTGAGCAAATTTTAATAACATTAAAATTGAAACTTTAAAAAGGAAAACTGGTGAAATTTGATTATTATTCCATTTAACACAAATTAATGAATTTATGGTTAAAATGTGTAGTAGTAAATACATCACTATTTTAAGAGACCCGTCAAAATTAAGGGCCGAATATTTACATAGATGCGCGCGCACACGCACTCCACTCACCAGTGTACGACTAGACCCGCTCCCCCTACCTGCGGGACAGTAGAGCTCTCCCCCTACCCGAGGGACAGGGAAAGCTCTCCCTATACCCGAGGGACAGGGAAAGCTCTCCCTATACCCGAGGGACAGGGAGAGCTCTCCCCCTGCCCGAGGGACAGGGAAAGCTCTCCCTATACCCGAGGGACAGGGAAAGCTCTCCCTATACCCGAGGGACAGGGAAAGCTCTCCCTATACCCGAGGGACAGGGAAAGCTCTCCCTATACCCGAGGGACAGGGAAAGCTCTCCCTATACCCGAGGGACAGGGAAAGCTCTCCCTATACCCGAGGGACAGGGAAAGCTCTCCCTATACCCGAGGGACAGGGAAAGCTCTCCCTATACCCGAGGGACAGGGAAAGCTCTCCCTATACCCGAGGGACAGGGAGAGCTCTCCCCCTGCCCGAGGGACAGGGAAAGCTCTCCCTATACCCGAGGGACAGGGAAAGCTCTCCCTATACCCGAGGGACAGGGAAAGCTCTCCCTATACCCGAGGGACAGGGAAAGCTCTCCCTATACCCGAGGGACAGGGAGAGCTCTCCCCCTGCCCGAGGGACAGGGAAAGCTCTCCCTATACCCGAGGGACAGGGAAAGCTCTCCCTATACCCGAGGGACAGGGAAAGCTCTCCCTATACCCGAGGGACAGGGAAAGCTCTCCCTATACCCGAGGGACAGGGAGAGCTCTCCCCCTGCCCG
>NC_090752.1:61890468-61907968 GCF_036898095.1 Palaemon carinicauda | reverse complement strand
TATATATACATATATATATATATATATATATATATATATATATATATATATATATATATATATATATATATATATATTATAAATATGTATGTATGAATATATATATATATATATATATATATATATATATTATAAATATGTATGTATGAATATATATATATATATATATATATATATATATATATATATATATATAGCTTACACAAAATTAGACATACACGAAATCATGACGATAGGGGTGAAGCATGTAATTATCGAGAAACACGAGCGTGGCTGTCAACGTGAGTGAGTTAGCAATCCATTATGAGGGGAGTACATCGACGATATGTATAATCCTCAAACAGTAAAAAAAAATACAAATAAAACAAGGAAAAAAAAAGTACTGTAGATAAGAATAAGTTGAAAAAAATTAGGCCGAGTTCAGTCAAGTTAACCAAGTTTAAGCGTTACGCCACATGTAAAGAAAGTAAATATGGTACCATTCAAGTGTCTATCCTTCCCTTCCTCCATCCCTCACTCCCTCCGCGCACACCGCCATTAGCCACAATCTTCTGTCTCGAAAGTAAGAACTCCATAATAAAACCATATTTCTTGCATATCACAGTAATCATTTATATCATTTTGCGAATGTGTGTTAAGTATATCTATACTGTACAGCATAGCAATTAAAAACCTTTTTCAATTGGTATTATCATTGATTTGGGTGTTTTTAGTGGGCGGGAAATGGATCAAATTTTTTCAGTTATTTTATAAGGGAAAAATTGAAATGAGATACGAGCAAATTGATATACGAGCTCAGTCACAGGAACGAATTATACACGTATCTAAAGGCATTACTGTATGTATATATGCATATACATAATATACTGTATATATGCAAGTATATCTGTATGAACATTTTCAAGTACTGTATATATGTATGTAAGTTTATGTATGTATGTAGAATTTTTTCTGCATCTTCCGATGTTAATGGAAGCTCAATTCAATACTAATCACACACTGGAACATTATGCTCATATATAGCTTTCAAAAGTACAATCTTGCAATCTGACCCTGCTGCATATCCATTTTGTACAAAATGGATTTCTTGACCGTTCTTCCTAGTTATAATAAATGTTCCTTTTTCCTGATTACAAAAAAATTTCTTTGATAAAAAACAGATGAGCCATATTATATATCAAATGTCCATTATTGCTGGCATTATGCTATAGAAGAGACCAACCCCTAAGTTAGGTTAGGTGGCCATGGATAGGTTAAAGAGCTTTCTTATTTTTTTCTAGTTATTTACCACACCCAATAACTTATTTCTCAATGTGGAACCCCATTATTGTAGTTATAGATTAGATGGTTATGGTTAGGTTAAGCAGCTTTTCTTATTTTACTGTAGTGTATCTCCCCACCCAAAATCCCTAATTTCCACAGTGGAACCCCATTATTGTAGTTATAGGCTAGGTGGGTATGGTTAGGTTAAGCAGCTTTTTTCATTTAATTGTAGTGAATCTCCCCACCCAAAATACCTAATTTCCACAGTGGAACCCCATTATTATAGTTATAGGCTAGGAGGGTATGGTTAGGTTAAGCAGCTTTTCTTATTTTACTGTAGTGTATCTCCCCACCCAAAATCCCTAATTTCCACAGTGGAACCCCATTATTGTAGTTATAGGCTAGGTGGGTATGGTTAGGTTAAGCAGCTTTTTTCATTTTATTGTAGTGAATCTCCCCACCCAAAATCCCTAATTTCCACAGTGGAACCCCATTATTATAGTTATAGGCTAGGTGGGTATGGTTAGGTTAAGCAGCTTTATTCATTTTATTGTAGTGAATCTCCCCACCCAAAATCCCTAATTTCCACAGTGGAACCCCATTATTATAGTTATAGGCTAGGTGGGTATGGTTAGGTTAAGCAGCTTTTCTTATTTTACTGTAGTGAATCTCCCCACCCAAAATCCCTAATTTCCACAGTGGAACCCCATTATTATAGTTATAGGCTAGGTGGGTATGGTTAGGTTAAGCAGCTTTTCTTATTTTACTGTAGTGAATCTCCCCACCCAAAATCCCTAATTTCCACAGTGGAACCCCATTATTATAGTTATAGGCTAGGTGGGTATGGTTAGGTTAAGCAGCTTTTCTTATTTTATTGTAGTGTATCTCCCCACCCAAAATCCCTAATTTCCACAGTGGAACCCCATTATTATAGTTATAGGCTAGGTGGGTATGGTTAGGTTAAGCAGCTTTTCTCATTTTATTGTAGTGTATCTCCCCACCCAAAATCCCTAATTTCCACAGTGGAACCCCATTATTGTAGTTATAGGCTAGGTGGGTATGGTTAGGTTAAGCAGCTTTTTTAATTTTATTGTAGTGAATCTCCCCACCCAAAATCCCTAATTTCCACAGTGGAACCCCATTATTGTAGTTATAGGCTAGGTGGGTATGGTTAGGTTAAGCAGCTTTTCTTATTTTACTGTAGTGTATCTCCCCACCCAAAATCCCTAATTTCCACAGTGGAACCCCATTATTGTAGTTATAGGCTAGGTGGGTATGGTTAGGTTAAGCAGCTTTTTTCATTTTATTGTAGTGAATCTCCCCACCCAAAATCCCTAATTTCCACAGTGGAACCCCATTATTATAGTTATAGGCTAGGTGGGTATGGTTAGGTTAAGCAGCTTTTTTCATTTTATTGTAGTGAATCTCCCCACCCAAAATCCCTAATTTCCACAGTGGAACCCCATTATTATAGTTATAGGCTAGGTGGGTATGGTTAGGTTAAGCAGCTTTTTTCATTTTATTGTAGTGAATCTCCCCACCCAAAATCCCTAATTTCCACAGTGGAACCCCATTATTGTAGTTATAGGCTAGGTGGGTATGGTTAGGTTAAGCAGCTTTTCTTATTTTACTGTAGTGAATCTCCCCACCCAAAATCCCTAATTTCCACAGTGGAACCCCATTATTATAGTTATAGGCTAGGTGGGTATGGTTAGGTTAAGCAGCTTTTCTTATTTTACTGTAGTGAATCTCCCCACCCAAAATCCCTAATTTCCACAGTGGAACCCCATTATTGTAGTTATAGGCTAGGTGGGTATGGTTAGGTTAAGCAGCTTTTCTTATTTTACTGTAGTGAATCTCCCCACCCAAAATCCCTAATTTCCACAGTGGAACCCCATTATTATAGTTATAGGCTAGGTGGGTATGGTTAGGTTAAGCAGCTTTTCTTATTTTACTGTAGTGAATCTCCCCACCAAAAATCCCTAATTTCCACAGTGGAACCCCATTATTGTAGTTATAGGCTAGGTGGGTATGGTTAGGTTAAGCAGCTTTTCTTATTTTACTGTAGTGAATCTCCCCACCCAAAATCCCTAATTTCCACAGTGGAACCCCATTATTATAGTTATAGGCTAGGTGGGTATGGTTAGGTTAAGCAGCTTTTCTTATTTTACTGTAGTGAATCTCCCCACCCAAAATCCCTAATTTCCACAGTGGAACCCCATTATTGTAGTTATAGGCTAGGTGGGTATGGTTAGGTTAAGCAGCTTTTTTCATTTAATTGTAGTGAATCTCCCCACCCAAAATACCTAATTTCCACAGTGGAACCCCATTATTATAGTTATAGGCTAGGTGGGTATGGTTAGGTTAAGCAGCTTTTCTTATTTTACTGTAGTGAATCTCCCCACCCAAAATCCCTAATTTCCACAGTGGAACCCCATTATTATAGTTATAGGCTAGGTGGGTATGGTTAGGTTAAGCAGCTTTTCTTATTTTACTGTAGTGAATCTCCCCACCCAAAATCCCTAATTTCCACAGTGGAACCCCATTATTATAGTTATAGGCTAGGTGGGTATGGTTAGGTTAAGCAGCTTTTCTTATTTTACTGTAGTGAATCTCCCCACCCAAAATCCCTAATTTCCACAGTGGAACCCCATTATTGTAGTTATAGGCTAGGTGGGTATGGTTAGGTTAAGCAGCTTTTTTCATTTAATTGTAGTGAATCTCCCCACCCAAAATACCTAATTTCCACAGTGGAACCCCATTATTATAGTTATAGGCTAGGTGGGTATGGTTAGGTTAAGCAGCTTTTCTTATTTTACTGTAGTGAATCTCCCCACCCAAAATCCCTAATTTCCACAGTGAAACCCCATTATTATAGTTATAGGCTAGGTGGGTATGGTTAGGTTAAGCAGCTTTTCTTATTTTACTGTAGTGAATCTCCCCACCCAAAATCCCTAATTTCCACAGTGGAACCCCATTATTGTAGTTATAGGCTAGGTGGGTATGGTTAGGTTAAGCAGCTTTTTTCATTTTATTGTAGTGAATCTCCCCACCCAAAATACCTAATTTCCACAGTGGAACCCCATTATTATAGTTATAGGCTAGGTGGGTATGGTTAGGTTAAGCAGCTTTTCTTATTTTACTGTAGTGAATCTCCCCACCCAAAATCCCTAATTTCCACAGTGGAACCCCATTATTATAGTTATAGGCTAGGTGGGTATGGTTAGGTTAAGCAGCTTTTCTTATTTTACTGTAGTGAATCTCCCCACCCAAAATCCCTAATTTCCACAGTGGAACCCCATTATTGTAGTTATAGGCTAGGTGGGTATGGTTAGGTTAAGCAGCTTTCCTTATTTTACTGTAGTGAATCTCCCCACCCAAAATCCCTAATTTCCACAGTGGAACCCCATTATTGTAGTTATAGGCTAGGTGGGTATGGTTAGGTTAAGCAGCTTTCCTTATTTTACTGTAGTGAATCTCCCCACCCAAAATCCCTAATTTCCACAGTGGAACCCCATTATTATAGTTATAGGCTAGGTGGGTATGGTTAGGTTAAGCAGCTTTTCTTATTTTACTGTAGTGAATCTCCCCACCCAAAATCCCTAATTTCCACAGTGGAACCCCATTATTGTAGTTATAGGCTAGGTGGGTATGGTTAGGTTAAGCAGCTTTTTTCATTTAATTGTAGTGAATCTCCCCACCCAAAATACCTAATTTCCACAGTGGAACCCCATTATTATAGTTATAGGCTAGGTGGGAATGGTTAGGTTAAGCAGCTTTTCTTATTTTACTGTAGTGTATCTCCCCACCCAAAATCCCTAATTTCCACAGTGGAACCCCATTATTGTAGTTATAGGCTAGGTGGGTATGGTTAGGTTAAGCAGCTTTTTTCATTTTATTGTAATGAATCTCCCCACCCAAAATCCCTAATTTCCACAGTGGAACCCCATTATTATAGTTATAGGCTAGGTGGGTATGGTTAGGTTAAGCAGCTTTTTTCATTGTATTGTAGTGAATTTCCCCACCCAAAATCCCTAATTTCCACAGTGGAACCCCATTATTATAGTTATAGGCTAGGTGGGTATGGTTAGGTTAAGCAGCTTTTCTTATTTTACTGTAGTGAATCTCCCCACCCAAAATCCCTAATTTCCACAGTGGAACCCCATTATTATAGTTATAGGCTAGGTGGGTATGGTTAGGTTAAGCAGCTTTTCTTATTTTACTGTAGTGAATCTCCCCACCCAAAATCCCTAATTTCCACAGTGGAACCCCATTATTATAGTTATAGGCTAGGTGGGTATGGTTAGGTTAAGCAGCTTTTCTTATTTTATTGTAGTGTATCTCCCCACCCAAAATCCCTAATTTCCACAGCGGAACCCCATTATTATAGTTATAGGCTAGGTGGGTATGGTTAGGTTAAGCAGCTTTTCTCATTTTATTGTAGTGTATCTCCCCACCCAAAATCCCTAATTTCCACAGTGGAACCCCATTATTATAGTTATAGGCTAGGTGGGTATGGTTAGGTTAAGCAGCTTTTTTAATTTTATTGTAGTGAATCTCCCCACCCAAAATCTCTAATTTTCACAGTGGAACCCCATTATTGTAGTTATAGGCTAGGTGGGTATGGTTAGGTTAAGCAGCTTTTCTTATTTTACTGTAGTGTATCTCCCCACCCAAAATCCCTAATTTCCACAGTGGAACCCCATTATTGTAGTTATAGGCTAGGTGGGTATGGTTAGGTTAAGCAGCTTTTTTCATTTTATTGTAGTGAATCTCCCCACCCAAAATCCCTAATTTCCACAGTGGAACCCCATTATTATAGTTATAGGCTAGGTGGGTATGGTTAGGTTAAGCAGCTTTTTTCATTTTATTGTAGTGAATCTCCCCACCCAAAATCCCTAATTTCCACAGTGGAACTCCATTATTATAGTTATAGGCTAGGTGGGTATGGTTAGGTTAAGCAGCTTTTCTTATTTTACTGTAGTGAATCTCCCCACCCAAAATCCCTAATTTCCACAGTGGAACCCCATTATTATAGTTATAGGCTAGGTGGGTATGGTTAGGTTAAGCAGCTTTTCTTATTTTATGGTAGTGTATCTCCCCACCCAAAATCCCTAATTTCCACAGTGGAACCCCATTATTATAGTTATAGGCTAGGTGGGTATGGTTAAGTTAAGCAGCTTTTCTCATTTTATTGTAGTGAATCTCCCCACCCAAAATCCCTAATTTCCACAGTGGAACCCCATTATTATAGTTATAGACTAGGTGGGTATGGTTAGGTTAAGCAGATTTTCTCATTTTATTGTAGTGTATCTCCCCACCCAAAATCCCTAATTTCCACAGTGGAACCCCATTATTATAGTTATAGGCTAGGCGGGTATGGTTAGGTTAAGCAGCTTTTCTTATTTTATTGTAGTGTATCTCCCCACCCAAAATCCCTAATTTCCACAGTGGAACCCCATTATTATAGTTATAGGCTAGGTGGGTATGGTTAGGTTAAGCAGCTTTTCTCATTTGATTGTAGTGAATCTCCCCACCCAAAATCCCTAATTTCCACAGTGGAACCCCATTATTATAGTTATAGGCTAGGTGGGTATGGTTAGGTTAAGCAGCTTTTCTCATTTTATTGTAGTGAATCTCCCCACCCAAAATCCCTAATTTCCACAGTGGAACCCCATTAATATAGTTATAGGCTAGGTGGGTATGGTTAGGTTAAGCAGCTTTTCTCATTTTATTGTAGTGAATCTCCCCACCCAAAATCCCTAATTTCTACAGTGGAACCCCATTATTATAGTTATAGGCTAGGTGGGTATGGTTAGGTTAAGCAGCTTTTCTCATTTTATTGTAGTGAATCTCCCCACCCAAAATCCCTAATTTCCACAGTGGAACCCCATTATTGTAGTTATAGGCTAGGTGGGTATGATTAGGTTAAGCAGCTTTTCTTATTTTACTGTAGTGTATCTCCCCACCCAAAATCCCTAATTTCCACAGTGGAACCCCATTATTATAGTTATAGGCTAGGTGGGTATGGTTAGGTTAAGCAGCTTTTCTCATTTTATTGTAGTGAATCTCCCCACCCAAAATCCCTAATTTCCACAGTGGAACCCCATTATTATAGTTATAGGCTAGGTGGGTATGGTTAGGTTAAGCAGCTTTTCTCATTTTATTGTAGTGAATCTCCCCACCCAAAATCCCTAATTTCCACAGTGGAATCCCATTATTATAGTTATAGGCTAGGTGGGTATGGTTAGGTTAAGCAGCTTTTCTCATTTTATTGTAGTGAATCTCCCCACCCAAAATCCCTAATTTCCACAGTGGAACCCCATTATTGTAGTTATAGGCTAGGTGGGTATGATTAGGTTAAGCAGCTTTTCTTATTTTACTGTAGTGTATCTCCCCACCCAAAATCCCTAATTTCCACAGTGGAACCCCATTATTATAGTTATAGGCTAGGTGGGTATGGTTAGGTTAAGCAGCTTTTCTTATTTTATTGTAGTGAATCTCCCCACCCAAAATCCCTAATTTCCACAGTGGAACCCCATTATTATAGTTATAAGCTAGGTGGGTATGATTAGGTTAAGCAGCTTTTCTTATTTTACTGTAGTGTATCTCCCCACCCAAAATCCCTAATTTCCACAGTGGAACCCCATTATTGTAGTTATAGGCTAGGTGGGTATGGTTAGGTTGAGCAGCTTTTCTCATTTTACTCTAGTGCAGTGGTCGGGGAACTGGGGTAAATTACCCCAAATGGGGTAAAATTTGAAATTTTGGGGGTAATGAACGTGCTACAGATGTGGATGTGCTATGTGAGGGAAACTGATATGAAATTTGGAGAAAAGAATGCATCGAGGATCCCACGATCTTTAAAACTATGGAAACGGAGAAATCATCTGTATTGAAACTGCTTCATCAGTATTGAAACTGTTTTTAACCCTCAGTGAACTCACTTTGGCGTTGTTGTCTTGGTGGTGGCATTTGCTCCTTGACTTATCAGTCTTTATTTAGCCCCTCGTCATCTACCTGGTGGATTTTTGACCTGGGGTGTTACGGGAGGAACAACCACGATCATAGGTAAGGGAGGCCTAGATAAAGGGAAGAAGAAAAGGAGTGAAAGGTGGTGGTTGTGGTGGTGGCAGCTTGGATTGTGTTGGAGTGACGTCATGGGGTGGCTGGCTGGACGTTCATGCTTGATTTTAACTAGCAGTTCACGTTGGTGGAGGAAGTCTGTTGACTGACAGTGATTATAGTTAACGTTTAGTGTAGTGAATAAGTTAATGTTGCATCGTATGTGTAATTGCTGATTTGTTTTCATTTTCAGATGCATCAGCAAGGAAAAGGGCATATCAGGCAGAGTTCCTTAATTATGGCTTCACAGAAATAGAGGACAAAGGACAAATGAAGCCTCAATGTGTAGTTTGTATGAAAGTATTGACTGCCGAGTCTTTCAAAAAGAATAAACTAAAGAAACACTTGGACAAGGTTCATTCACATCTGTCTTCCAAACCACGGGAATGCTTTGAGAATCTGTTAAAAACAGTCAAAAGACGGAGACTGGAAAGTAACAAGAGTGCTATGTTTGACCAACGTTCAGCTGCAATAGCTAGTTTTGAAGTGGCATGGTTGGTTGCTCGAAACAAGAAACCACATACTATTGGTGAAGACTTAATCAAGCCTGCGGCTGTAAAAATGGCAGAAATAATGTGTGGGCAGAAAGTAGCTTAACAACTGAATACAGTACCTTTGTCTGCTAGAGTTATTAAAGAAAGAATTTCCATCTTAGCAGAAAATGTGAGGGAACAAGTGATTTCTTCAGTAAAAAAAGTAAAGAGTTTGCCATTCAACTTGATGAGACTACAGATGTAAGTAGCAATTCACAATTGATGGTATACATTCGATATAGGGGCTCTGATGCAATCGAAGAAATGTTGTTGTGTTCTCCTCTTGAGTTGAGAACTCGTGGTATTGATGTGTTCAATAAGGTTGAAGCATGCTTCAAAAAACCAAGTGTTGATCTGAAGTCTGAAGATTGTATTGCAGTATCAGTTGATGGAGCTCCTGCCACGCTTGGTCACATCAATGGTTTTGTGGCTTCGGCCAAACAACAGAATCCAGATATTCTAGTCATCCATTGTATGATACATCGCCAGGCATTAGTTGTGAAGAATTTGGAACCAGAAGTGGAAGCTGTGTTAAATGATGTGGTTAAGATTGTCAATGTTGTAAAAGGGCATGCACTAAACACGAAGATATTTCGTGATTTATGTGAGGATGGAGAGGCTGAATATTCAACCCTTCTTTTCCATATGGAAGTAAGGTGGCTTTCACGTGGAAATTTCCTGAATTTTCTGACATAAAAAACACACACTTGCAGAAAAGTTCAAAAAAACAACCTGGCTAGCTCTTCTTGCATACTTAGCTGACATTTTTGGATATGTAAACGAACTGAACAAGGAATTGCAGGGAAAGAAAGTCAATCTCCTGTTAGCAAGGGAAAAAAATTCAGCATTTGTATCAAAGCTTCAGTATTGGAACCAGAAAATAAATGCCAATAAAACTGCTGCCTTTCCAAAACTGGGAGAGTTTTTGGAAGACTGTCAAGACTGCAGTCTTAGTGACATAAAGGAGTCGGTCACAAGGCACCTGACCAAACTTAGAAATAGGTTCTGTGACTATTTTCCAGAACTTGATTCACATACTGTCAGCTGGGTTGTAAATCCCTTCAAAAATGAGCTGGCTGATTTGCCTAAACAGCCTGAAGGATTGGCAGAAGAGCTTATTGAACTTCGTTCCAGCAATGAAACAAAAATGGAATTTGAGAGCAAGGATGATCTCTCAAGTTTTTGGATGTCAAAAACTGCAAAGGCTTATAAAACTGCACATATGGAAGCAACTAAAATGCTACTACCTTTCGCAACAACCTACCCTTGCGAACAAGGTTTTTCTACCCCTGTATATCTAAAAACAAAATACAGAAACCGGTTGAATCCTGAAGACAGCATCCTAGTAGCAGTAACTTCAAAAATCCCTGATTTCGAGTTTGTTGTATCCAAGATGAAACAGTATCATTTTTCCAAAGCCTGAGGTAGCTGATATGAAAATAAAGATTTCAATCTGTCGTTAAAATATTAAAATTTTCAGTATTTTCTTCGTTGTGTGTCATTCTTATGCCAGAAAGAATAACATTATTTTTCTTTGTGTGCCATTCTTATGCCAGAAACAATAACATCATTTTTCTTTGTGTGCCATTCTTATGCCAGAAACAATAACATCATTTTTCTTTGTGTGCCATTCTTATGCCAGAAAGGATAAACTTTTTCCCCATAATAGTGGATTCAATAAAATTTCAATTTGAATTTGAAATACATGATGGTCAGTAGTTTTGCTTGTGTGCCATGTAATGCTAAAAAGTGTTTTATTTCTGTTTATAAATGTGATTCCTACTTTTTTTCTTGTGTGCTATTCCCATGCCAAAAAGACAGACTTATTTTCTATGATACATGAAATTAACAATTAAACATGTTTCCAATATACATTTTTTATTTATTTATTATCCATGAATTCTATAAGTAAATTGGTTTGTCCACCAGAGTACTTCCAGGTGTAGGGGTAAATTCATTTTACTACAAATTCTATTGGGGTAACACCCAAAAAAGTTACCCGACCCCTGCTCTAGTGTATTTCCCCACCCAAAAACCATAATTTCCACAGTGGAACCCCATTATTGTAGTTATAGGCTAGGTGGGTATGGTTAGGTTAAGCAGCTTTTCTTATTTTATTGTAGTTTATCTCCCCACCCAAAATCCCTAATTTCCACAGTGGAACCCCATTATTATAGTTATAGGCTAGGTGGGTATGGTTAGGTTAAGCAGCTTTTCTCATTTTACTGTAGTGTATTTCCCCACCCAAAAACTCTGATTTCCCAATGTGAAACCTCATTATTGCAGTTATAGGTTAGGTGGGTATGATTAGGTTAGGTAGCTTTTCTTATTTTACTTGACTATATCCCCACCAAAAACTCTGATTTCCCAATGTGGAACTGCATTATTATCAATTGCTAAGCTACACCCATTGTTGGAAAAGCAGGATACTATAAGCCCTAGGGTTCCAACAGGAAAAATAGCCCAGTAAGGAAAGGAAATAAGGAAACTACAAATAAAGTAATTAACATTCAAAACAAAATATTCTAAGAACAGTAACATTAAAATGTTATTTTTATTAATAAAATAAATTTTTGAATATACTTACCCGGTGATCATATAAGCTGCAACTCTGTTGCTCGACAGAAAAACCTACGGTCAAAATACGCCAGCGATCGCTATGCAGGTGGGGGTGTACATCAACAGCGCCATCTGTCGAGCACGTACTTAGTACTCCAAGTAAACAAAGAACCAATTTTCTCCTCGGTCCACTGGGTCTCTATTGGGGAGGAAGGGAGGGTCCTTTAATATATGATCACCGGGTAAGTATATTCAAAAATTTATTTTATTAATAAAAATAACATTTTTCAATATTAAACTTAGCCGGTGATCATATAAGCTGATTCACACCCAGGGGGGTGGGTAGAGACCAGCATTACATGTTTACATTATTATGAGCTAAGTATTTTGTATTTCATTTTAGCAGTTATTCAAAATAACAAACATAAAATAAATAAGTACCTGGTAAGGAAGTCGACTTGAACAATTACTCTGCCTTTTTAAGTACGTCTTCCTTACGGAGCCTCGCGATCCTCTTAGGATGCTGAGCGACCCCTAGGATCTGAAGTATCAAGGGTTGCAACCCATACAACAGGACCTCATCAAAACCTCTAATCTAGGCGCTTCTCAAGAAATGAATTTGACCACCCGCCAAATCAAGTAGGATGCGAAAGGCTTCTTAGCCTTCCGGACAACCCAAAAACAATAATAAAACATTTCAAGAGAAAGATTAAAAAGGTTATGGAATTAGGGAATTGTAGTGGTTGAGCCCTCACCCACTACTGCACTCGTTGTTACGAATGGTCCCAGAGTGTAGCAGTTCTCGTAAAGAGACTGGACATTCTTAAGATAAAAAGACGCGAACACTGATTTGCTTTTCCAATAGGTTGCGTCGATTATACTTTGCAGAGATCTATTTTGTTTAAAGGCCACGGAAGTTGCGACAGCTCTAACTTCGTGTGTCCTTACCTTCAGCAAAGCTTGGTCTTCCTCATTCAGATGGGAATGAGCTTCTCATATTAACAGTCTGATAAAATAGGATAAAGCATTCTTTGACATAGGCAAAGATGGATTCTTAACTGAACACCATAAAGCTTCAGACGGGCCTCGTAAAGGTTTTTAAATAGAACTTAAGAGCTCTTACAGGACATAAGACTCTTTCTAGTTCATTTCCAACCATACGATATGTTTGGAATATCGAACGATATTGGTCAAGGCCGAGAAGGCAGCTCGTGTTTGGCTAGAAAACCAAGTTGTAGAACATGTAGCCGTTTCGGATGAGAATCCGATGTTCTTGCTGAAGGCATGAATCTCACTGACTCTTTTAGCTGTGGCTAAGCATATCAGGAAAAGAGTCTTTAAGGTGAGATCTTTCAGGGAGGCTGATTGTAGCGGTTCGAACCTGTCTGACATAAGGAATCTTAGTACCACGTCTAAATTCCAACCAGGTGTAACCAAACGACGCTCCTTCGTGGTCTCAAAAGACTTAAGGAGGTCCTGTAGATCTTTATTGTTGGAAAGATCTAAGCCTCTGTGACGGAAGACTGATGCCAACATGCTTCTGTAACCCTTGATAGTGGGAGCTGAAAGAGATCGTTCTTTCCTCAGATATAAGAGAAAGTCAGCTATTTGAGTTACAGAGGTACTGGTCGAGGATACGGATACTGACTTGCACCAGTTTCGGAAGATTTCCCACTTCGATTGGTAGACTCTAAGGGTGGATGTTCTCCTTGCTCTAGCAATCGCTCTGGCTGCCTCCTTCGAAAAGCCTCTAGCTCTCGAGAGTCTTTCGATAGTCTGAAGGCAGTCAGACGAAGAGCGTGGAGGCCTTGGTGTACCTTCTTTACGCGTGGCTGACGTAGAAGGTCCACCCTTAGGGGAAGTGTTCTGGGAACGTCTACTAGCCATCGAAGTACCTCGGTGAGCCATTCTCTCGCGGGCCAGAGGGAAGCAACTAGCGTCAACCTTGTCCCTTCGTGAGAGGCGAACTTCTGCAGTACCTTGTTGACAATCTTGAACGGAGGGAATGCATATAGATCTAGATGTGACCAATCTAGTAGAAAGGCATCTATATGAACTGCTGCTGGGTCCGGGATTGGTGAGCAAAATATTGGGAGCCTCTTGGTCATCGAGGTTGCGAAGAGATCTATGGTTGGCTGGCCCCAGGTGGCCCAAAGTCTCTTGCATACATCCTTGTGGAGGGTCCATTCTGTTGGAATTATTTGTCCCTTCCGAATGAGACAATCTGCCATGACATTCAAGTTGCCTTGGATGAACCTCGTTACTAGTGATATGTCTAGACCTTCTGACCAGGTGAGGAGGTCCCTTGCGATCTCGTACAATGTCAGAGAGTAGGTCCCTCCTTGCTTGGAGATGTACGCCAAAGCCGTGGTGTTGTCCGAGTTCACCTCCACCACTTTGCCTTGAAGGAGAGACCTGAAGCTTTTCCAGGTCAGACGTACTGCCAGTAGCTCCTTGCAGTTGAAATGCATTGTCCTTTGACTCGAGTTCCATAATCCCGAGCATTCCCTACCGTCTAATGTCGCACCCCAGCCTACGTCCGATGCTTCCGAGAAGAGAACGTGGTTGGGAGTCTGAACAGTCAGGGGAAGACCCTCTCTAAGGTTGATATAGTCCTTTCACCAAGTCAGACAAGACTTTATCTTTCCGGAAACCGGGATCGAGACCGCTTCTAGCGTCTTGTCCTTTTTCCAGTGAAAAGCTAGATGGTATAGAAGAGGACGGAGGTGTAGTCTTCCTAGTGACACAAATTGATCCACGGATGACAGTGTCCCTACCAGACTCATCCACAGCCTGACTGGGCAGCGTTCCTTCTTCAGCATCTTCTGGATGGATAGCAGGGCTGGGGGCTGATCGTCTTGTTCAGCAACGTCCTCATCAGAGGGTTCCTCATCCGAAACTGATGGGGAAACGGCAACGGAGTGGGCAAAGTCTGACTCGCTGAATCCGGTCGCACTGGTGGATGCGTGACGGAGCCGGACGCAATATCATGGCACTGCTGCACAGTCTGTGAACTGTCAACAACCATGGGTGCGCGAGGAAGTACAGCGTCAACCCGAAACTGTCTAGACTGTCTGGGTTGTGCAGTCAACACCCTACCGGGTTGCTGAGGTTGACGCACTGCGTCACAACAAGTCAACTCTGCTGGTTGTTGAACGTCCTGAACGTCAACAACCACCTCCGAGCGTCGCTTAACGTCAACGTGTGACTGGCAACCCACACTGGGTCGCATCGGTGGAGGAACCACCTCAACTGGCAGACGCGAGTAGGTTACCTCAGCGTCAACAGGGCGCACAACCGACCGGTTGGAAGGTTGTTGGCCAGAAGGAGGAACCACCTCAACTGGCAGACGCGAGTAGGTTACCTCAGCGTCAACAGGGCGCACAACCAACCGGTTGGAAGGTTGTTGGCCAGAAGGTTCTTCTCCGCATTTAAGTCCTCTATCAAGGACGCAAGCTTGGACTGCATGTCTTGCAGCAAAGCCCATTTAGGGTCTACGGGAGCAGGTGTGGCCAACAGACGGGGTTAGCGACTGAGGCGGAACCATTTACCATCCCTGAAAGCCTTGTTATGTGTAACATAATAGTACAGCAAAACTTCAAAGGCTCGACAAAAGTTGAGAAGTTGACCTGTAAACAACTTGGAGCGTCTCCTGGCTAGGCGCCAGGGCGAGTCTACCAGAATTGAGAAGTCTATCTGGGCAGAGGCATGAACTCCCAAGCCGAGAACTTCTCTCGTGTCCTATCAGACTCTCGCTCTATAAGCCAGTTTAAAAGAAGGGAAATCAAAGGCTGTATCCCTAAAACTCCTCCTGGTGCAAAAACCAGTCGCCTAGCCAACGTAACGCTCTCTAGGAGAGCGAGAGAGCACTAGCTTAAAAACAACGGCTTCAAAGTAGCTAGGCCTAGTGTAAGTTCTGACGTTTAGGCGAACGAGGAGCAGCAGTTACAAGATCCGGACGAAGATCCTTAAAAAATCATCATGATTTAATTAAAGTCCATAGGAGGCTAAGCAGCTTAAGGCTCCTCTCCAAATGACAGTCTTTTCAAGGGAATATCAGTAGGAGGGAGAACAGCACTTTCTCATCTACAGGAACCTTGTCCGATAAAAGCTAGGTTATCTCAGTGAGTCTCTCACTGGTGCATTAGTAGCAGACCAGAAGGCAACGTCATGTAACTGCTTGACAGTCTGTGAACTGTCAACAACTGAACTGTCAACCACAACAGGTGCGTGAGGACATACAGCACTGGTGCATTAGTAGAAGACCAGAAGGCAACGTCATGTAACTGCTTGACAGTCTGTGAACTGTCAACAACTGAACTGTCAACCACAACAGGTGCGTGAGGACATACAGTGTTCACTCGAGACTGCTTTGACTGTCTATACTGAGCAGTCAAAACAACTCTAGAATGCGGAGGTTGACGCACCGCGTCAAAACAAAACAACTTAGACTGTTGTTGTACCTCGCGAACGTCAACGAAAGGTTCCGTGCGTTACTGAACGTCAACATGCGGCTGGCAGGGTACACTGGAACGCATGGGTGGCGGGACTCTCTCAGCTGGAGTGCGGCAGAAGGTCGCCTCAGCGTCCACAGGACGCACAACCGTGTTGGTTGTAGGCTAGAGGTTGGTGCAGTGTCAACCTTCTCCGCACGAAAGTCCCGCATCAATGACGTTAACTGAGACTGTATGGTCTGCAGCAAAGACCACTTAGGGTCTACAGGAGCAGGTGCGGCAACAGACGGTGTGACTGCCTGATGCGGTACCGCTTTGCCTCTCTTAGGAGGTGAGCAGTCGTCGGAAGACTGCAGCGAGTCCGAACTGACCCAGTGGCTACAACTGGGCCGTTGGACTTGCGCGGAAGGGACCGACTTGCGCTTAATAAGCTGCGAGACCTTGGTCCATGGTTTCTTACGAGAAACCTCTTCCGCAGACGAGAAATAAATGGGCTCTCTCGTCTTTGTGTGGGTGGGGCGATCTTGGGTAGATACGCCCGAAACAACGGAGGGAAACGTCTGTTCGTTGATCAAGGCCTGACGAACCCATAAGTCGTTCGACATTACTTCTCCCCTGGGCTTGGGAGCTTGCAAGAGGTCCCGGACTAGGTGAACGACAGGCACGAACAGACGAACCCTCGGACGCAACACTGTAACACTTTGCGCATATCACTTTATCACTTCGATTTTCTGTTTTGCACTTATTTCACTGAAATCGAAACTTTTACTGATTTCTACCTGAAACACGCAATTCTACCCTTCATTAAAAGGTAGTAATTGCGAAAACAGTCATATAATGCAGCTCATTAATACTAGCAAAAAACAGAAAACATATATAAAGATAAAGAATTCAGTGGCTGGGAAAGAGACTAAACACTAGTTCAAATAAACTACGTTTACAATCTCTCACCGCACATAGCCTGGGGACAAGAATAAAACCCTAGAAACGTTTTACCTTCTTCCCCGTACAGCGACTAGGGAGGAGAGTAACGCGAGAACAACGTTACCCGCTTGAACGGAACGTTTTCTCTCCTCTCTCTCCCTCCGTCTCTATCTCTCTCTCTCTTTCTCTCTTGATTTCGCACCTAAGAGAAGAGCCCAATTATATATCGTCAAAAAAACATGTTATTTGACTAAAGGAAAAAACTGAAAGGTTTTCCAAATAAAAAGTTCCTTTAATTTAGAATTTAAAACATTTAAGCTAAGAAAGAATGAACAAAACGTCAGAATCGATTTACTCTTACTGCAAAGTGAAACCGTGATACACTCTCTCTCTATCGTAACGATAGAGCGCATGTTGAACGTCCTGAACGTCAACAACTGCGTAGTCTAAAAAACTAAACGTTAGTTCATCTTTGAAAACAGTACGAAGACTATCAAAGAAATTCTTTCATAAAACATTAAATTTAAAAAGTTTTAAATTCTTTAAAGGCTAAATACGATATAACGGGCTCAACGTTGATTAACTTCGGTTCCAAGTTAGGACCGCCTACTATCAGGAAAGGTCGCATATAAACAAAACATA
>NC_090752.1:61880468-61885468 GCF_036898095.1 Palaemon carinicauda | reverse complement strand
TCAATTTTAGTACAATAAAAGATTTGGCATTAGAAAAATAGCTCTTATCCACAGGGGCACAATGTGTCATCATTTACGTCAAGGGAGAAAAATCTTCAAGGAATGAAAAATTGTAAATTGGTTTTCTTAATACCTGGCTACTCAAGGTATTGAACCAAAAGTGTATTTACCTCAGCCAACTAAGTTGGAAGGAGGTTATGTTTTACCCCGTTTGTATGTTTGTTTGTGCGCGCGAGCTGAGTAATGAAAGTTGCAGGGATTAACTGTTCTGTAAAAATCTGAAAATTATTATATTTGAAAGGCCAAAGGACAAGGCCAAAGGTAAAGGTCACGGCCAAAGGTCAAGGTCACGGTCAAGCAAAATGTCAAATTCACGAATCAGCCGTAAGTTTGGACATCGTTGTCACAGACATCGAACTTGGTTTATATTTGAGTATATGAAATTTCACGCCAATTAATTCATGTTAAGGTCAAAGGTCAAGGTCGAGCAAAAGGTCGAAAAATACGCTGCGTATGCGTTCTACTGAATGCCCTTTAATTTGGATCTATCTAAGGGATTTGTTTTCCATTTCTTAATCCGTTTTATTTGAAGCATATGACTTAATGAAACGAGGAAACAAAGTTTGAGAGAACAGAGATGAGAATGCTGACAACACTGAGATTAAAAAACAATTCTTCCTCACCCAAGGGGTTAACTACTACACTGTAATTGTTCAGTGGCCACTTTCCTCTTGGTAAGGGTAGAAGAGACGCTTTAGCTATGGTAAGCAGCTCTTCTAGGAGAAGGACACTCCAAAATCAAACCATTGTGCTCTAGTCTTGGGTAGTGCCATAGCCTCTGTACCATGGTCATCCACTGTCTTGGGTTGGAGTTCTCTTGCTTGAGGGTACACTCGAGCACACTATTATATCTAATTTCTCTTCCTCATGTTTTGTTAAAGTTATTATAGTTTATATAGGCGATATTTATATTAATATTCTTAAAATTTCTATGTTTCCTTGTTTCCTTTCCTCAATGGGTTATTTTCCCTGTTGGAGCCCCTGGGCTTATAGCATTCTGCTTTTACAACTAGGGTTGTAGCTTAGCAATTAATAATAATAATAATAATAATAATAATAATAATAATAATAATAATGGAATTATCACTGTTTGAAAGATTGGAAAATGGAGAGATAAGAAGAATGGCAGGTGTAGTAAAGATTACCGAGGTGATAAGTCTCACAATTGAGACAATGTGGGCACGTGTTGAGGATGCATGATAAGGAAGGAGTAAGGAGGGCTTGGGAGGAACCTGTAAAGGGCAGAAGATCAAGAGGGAGGCAGAGAGAATTAGAAGGCGAGATAAGTTGAAGGATGATATGGAAAGAGGAGGTTTGGTGGAAGAGGATGCCTTTGATAGTAGGCATTAGAGAGGGCACATCAGGCAACCGACCCCTTAATGTAGGAATAATGTTGGGAAAGACGATGACTTTAAATGAAACTGACTTAATGTAGTTTCAATCTGTTTAGATAAACAAAAAATTTTTATATTAGAATTACAATATTGAAATGAAAAGGAACAGATATTAGAAATAATAGATGATTAAATTAAAAGAGTTATTACTGAGAATGAACAGCTTCGTTATGCAAGCCAGATTGAATAAAATATTCAATAAAATGTTTCCCTGGTCGATTAAGAAGTAATTAGTAATCCAGCAAGTTTGAAACAAAAATTCAAAGTTGAAGCAAATGTTTTTATGTTGACCAGGCTGACATGAGTCTTTTTATAGTTTATATATGACATATCTATTTTGACGTTGTTACTGTTTTTAGAATGATTTATTGTTGATTTTTTCTCATTTATTTATTTCCTTATTTCCTTTCCTCACTGGGCTATTTTTCCCTAGTATTCAGAGTAGCCATTGTTCTGCGAATAGTATTCCTTTCTCTCGTTCCTATTTACTTTTTGAAATATTTTAGGTTTCATGGAAAAAAAAAAAAAATTGCCCACACATCAAACTACCATTATGCTTCCCAATTTTTTATATGCAGTAACGTACCTGACTGGTGAACACCAGATTGGGGTTCGAGTCCAGCTCAAGCTTGTTTGTTTCTTTGGTCACTGCAACCTCACCTAGTGAGCTAAGGATGGGATTTTGGGAGAGCCTGTATGTCCATCTGCTGAGTTATCAACAGCCATTACCTAGCCCTCCTTAATCCTAGCTTGGGTGGAGAGGGGCTTGGGCACTCATCACATGTATATATAGTCTGTCTCTAGGGCATTGTCCTGCTTGATAGGGTATGTCACTGTCCCTTGCCTCTGCCATTCACGAGGGGCCTTTAAACCTTTAAATAAATAACAGCAACAAATGCAGCCGTTTCTAGTCCACTGCAGGATAAAGTCCTCAGACATGTACTTATTCATGATTGGTGTTTGGCCAGTTTTCATCACCACGCTGGCCAACTACGGATTGGTGACGTGGGAGACCTAAGTTTCATCGCTCACAACAATCCAACCTAGTGTGGGTGGCCCTAACTAGTACAGTATTGCGGACCATGGCCATAAAAAACCCTTTGACTACGTTGATATATACTCACTCAGAAAGGGATTCATGAATATAATGCTGTATTAAATAATTTTAGGCAATTAAGAGCTCTGTTACTAATGAACACAGATAGTGAGCAGAATTCTAAAGCAGCTGAATAAGCAACATCATATATTTGTGAAATATCAAATATGAAATTTCATATATTTGTGAAATATCAAATATGCCACATCATATATTTGTGAAATATCAGATATGCAACATCATATATTTGTGAAATATCAGATATGCAATTTCATATATTTGTGAAAAATCAAATATGCAACTTCATATACTTTAAAAATATCAAATAAAACACTGCTTCTAAAATACTACTTAAAAACCAAGAAAATGAATATTTTGAAAAAAAAAAATGTGTTGACTAAAAAAAACTAAAGGTTTAAAGGTGTAATTAATTTTTCAGTAGATTAGAGGAATGGAGAGCAGTTACTGGTAGAGCACACTGGAAACCTATATCATTTAATCACAATAATTATTTCTACTCTGAGGCTTCTAAGATCATAAAAATAAAAGAATAAAAATATTGGTATCATAATACAGAGAAATTTATATCAAACAAATACTCATAAAATAAATACACTATATGTCCTTAAAGTTACGAAAGTTTTAATAGAATTAATGATAAAAATTAATATTGATGAAATAAAACATTGGAAAAGAAAATCCTCTACAAACTTTAATTTCAAAATGTTTGTATTGCTTGCTTCATCTACTAAGGCCATCTGGCGTAGAAAATTTAAACTTATTGTTCATTTAAAACCTCTCAATGCCATCTGGCGCCGAATATTTGAAATTATTGTTCGTTTCAAATTCAATGTAGATTCAGATTTTCATTAACAAACAGATGGCGACTTCGTATTTATGTATACGAAAGCTGAGGAATGCATATTATCATTATTATTATTATTATTATTATTATTATTATTATTATTATTATTATTACTTGCTAAGCTACAATCGTAGTTGGAAAAGCAGTATGCTATAAGCCCAAGGGCTCCAACAGGGAAAATAGCCCAATGAGGAAAGGAAATAAGGTATCTAAACTGGTTTATATATACTGAAGCTTATGTGGACGTGAATTAATCATTAACACTAAAATTATTCTAATTTTATTTCAAATTTCATGCTTGACCTATCCTGCTGTCTTTTCAAACTTTTAAGAAAGTAAGTCATGATTTCAACTGAATAAATAGGAAAAAAAGACGAGAAAATTAAATAAATTATGAGTGATTTTCAATATTGATGGTCGAAAAAAAAAAAGTCTCGAGAGTAGAATGGTTGCTTTTTCTTTAGGTGGAAACTTCCACCCCTCTCTCTCTCTCTCTCTCTCTCTCTCTCTCTCTCTCTCTCTCTCTCTCTCTCTCTCTCTCTCTCTCTCCTCTCGTTTACATTAAATATGAAATTTGTGGAAAGTTACTCTGAAGTGAATAATTCAGCTCTCTCTCTCTCTCTCTCTCTCTCTCTCTCTCTCTCTCTCTCTCTGTCTCTCTCTCGTTTGCATTAAATATGAAATTCGAATTAAGTTACTATGCAGGGAATAATTCTTCTCTCTCTCTCCTCTCTCTCTCTCTCTCTCTCTCTCTCTCTCTCTCTCTCTCTCTCTCTCTCTCGTTTACATTCAATATGAAATTAGTAGAAAGTTATTCAGAAGTAAATAATTCTCTCTCTCTCTCCCCCCTCTCTCTCTCTCTCTCTCTCTCTCTCTCTCTCTCTCTCTCTCTCTCTCTCATTAAATATGAAATTTGTAGAAAGTTACTCTGAAATACATATTCCGTTCTCCCTCTCTCTCTCTCTCTCTCTCTCTCTCTCTCTCTCTCTCTCCTCTCTCCTCTCTCTCTCTCTCTCCTCTCTGGAATTTCTTATTAGTCAGTTTACGTGTATGATTGAATCAAATTAATTCATTCTCATATGCCTTTCTCATCCCCAGAGGAAATTGACCAGCAATCTAATCACTCGTAAAACGAAATAGAAGAAAAGACCAAATTATATTTTTAATGATAAAAAGTGTGCAAATCAAAAGGGTTTTTTAACTTAATCTCTAATTTCAATAGAGGAGACCCCAATTTTTTAATTAAAAAAATCTAAATTTAATTTGTAATCACAATTGATGGGACCGGGTTTTTTTTTTCTTTCTTTTTTTTTTTTTTTGCAATTCAAAATTTCGAACAATTTTGACATTTTCAGACTAGTCTGTCATCATGAAACCTTTACTTCATCGCAAAGTAAAATACAATATCTTTTTAATTTTGTGAATAATAATTTTATAACGGATTATTACATATGGTCTCTGGTAATTACTAGCAATGCTTATTATCACTAGGGCTCTTTATCTACTAGCATTTGACAAAAAAAGAAAATAAATAGCTTTAAAATCGAGAAAACATTGCTTCAGTATCTCACGCCCTATTAATTAA
>NC_090752.1:61855472-61857972 GCF_036898095.1 Palaemon carinicauda | reverse complement strand
CACCTTACGTCCTGCGTGTCGTAGAAAGCGACTGAAAGGACAGCTGCTGCCTCGCAGTCTTTCTTTCTAGCAGGAGACTAGACCTACTGTCAGTAATTGGGGAAACTTTTACCTTGCAGTTTGACTATTAAGTCAAAGGGTAGGCCCACAGGCAATAACTTGTTGGTGACTGCAGGGGCATGCGATCGTAAAACCTTCGCCAAATTATTAATCTTGCCTAATGCTACACTCGGGCAACCGACCCTTTAATGTAGGTATAACGGTGGGAATGATAGCAGACGACAACGAGTCAGACACGTTTACACTAATGTCATATGACATTATTTATTTATTTATTTATTTATTTATTTATTTATTTATTGCTTATTTGAGGAACGATTCCTAAATTGCAAATTGGTGGTGAAATGGTTTGTGATTTTGCCATAATCAGGAAAGCTGTACTAGTCATGGCCATCCATACTAAGTTGGTTAGCTGTGAGCGATCAGTCTAAAGTCTCCCACCATCAACGATCCGCAGTAGCCAGCGTGTGTATGAGAACTGGACAAACCCCAGTCACGAATAAGGAAATGTCTGAGGCCTTCGTTCTGCAGTGGACTAGAAATTACTGTATTTACAGTACCCCATATGTTGTCATCATCATCATCATCATCATCATCATTACTAGTCCACTGCAGAACAAAGGCCTCAGACATGTCCTTCCACTTGCGTCTGTTTATGGCCTTTTTATGCTAGTCCACGCCCGCATATTTTCTTAGTTCGTCAATCCGTGGTCTTCTCTTCCTTCCCCTGCTTCTTTTACAATCTCTAGGGACCAATTCTGTTATTTTTAATGTCCATCTAATGTCTGTCATTCTCAATATATGTCCTGCCCATGAACTTTACCTCACTCTCGTATCCATGTTGCTCTTTTTCTTTCGCTTAGTGTTATTCCCATCATTATTCTTTCCATAGACTCTGAGAGTTGCTACCAGCTTATGCTCCAAGGCTTTAGGAAGGCCCAAAGATTCTGATGCATAATATAAATATATATATATATATATATATATATATATATAATATATATATATATATATATATATATATATGTATATATATATATCTATATATATGTATATATATATATATATATATATATACCCCATATAAATACATATATATATATATATATATATGTATATTTGTGTATATATATTTATATACATGTATGTATATATATATATATATATATATATATATATATATATATATATGTATATATTTGTATACATGTATATATATATATATATATATATATAGATATATATATATATATATATATATATATATATTTGTATACATGTATATATATATATATATATATAACGTATGTGTATGTATATATGTATATATATGCATATATATATATGCATATATATATTTACATATAGATAGAAAGATAGATAGATGAATATATAAATGTGTTGAGTGTTATCAGAGAGAGAGAGAGAGAGAGAGAGAGAGAGAGAGAGAGAGAGAGAGAGAGAGAGAGAGAGAGAGAGAGAGAGACTCAGTTATTTGCGAAAGATGCGCCTACAATGTTTTCTTCGCCCAGTGTTTTACTGTCCCGCAGAACACTCATTTGTTGCTGTCAAGAGCAAAACTTTTGGGCACACTGCAAGCAAGTGTCGAGTTCCCAGGTCATCCATCAAGAGAGACATTATCTCTCTCAATTTACAAGGACTCGCATTGCTCTCTATCTATTCTATTCTATTTGAATTATCTTGTTTTTTTTATAAATAAACTGTCTTTATTTTTCATATGGGTTTATATATTAGTAGTAGTGTATGCGACCCGTCAAAAATAACTGCTAGTTATTTAGATAGACATGCACACACATTCAATCCTTCCCAACCCCTCGCCCTTTCCTTTTGGGGTACCCACTGTCACCAGGGTATGACTACTCCCTCACCCCACCTAATTACAGCTGGCTAAATTCATTGCATAATAGATATATATAAACTAGAGGGGCACTCCGTAAGCGCAGACCTCCACCGCGGCGGCTTATTTCTTGACCTTTTGCTTGGCCTTGACCTTGACCTTGACCTTTTGACCTTAACACGTATTAACTGGCTTGGATTTTCATACACTTAATTATGAACCAAGTTTGAAGTTTGTGTGACAGTGATGTGCAAACTTATGTCTGGTTATGGGAATTGGACATTTTGCTTGACTGGGACCTTTGACCTTAACCTTCCAAAATTTAATCCCTCCGGCTTTTTAAATAACAGTTAATCCCTGCAAGTTTCATTGCGATTAAAATTGTGGCAAGGAAGCTGTTCACAAACAAGTAAACACACACAGAAATAAAAACACAAACAGGGGCGAAAACACAACTTCCTCCTTCCAGAGACTTCAAACTTGGTTCATAGTTGAGTGTATGAAAATACATGCCAATTAATAAACGTTAAAGACAAAAGTCATGGTCAAGGTCGAGCAAAAGGTCGAGAAATAAGCTGCTGC
>NC_090752.1:61840472-61850472 GCF_036898095.1 Palaemon carinicauda | reverse complement strand
AATATAAAACTACCGTAATGTGATACCTGTTGATATGTTTTCGGCGTTTGATGGGGGATAAAAACCCTGAAGAGGGTTCAGAGTTGCTGCCATTTTGGAGAGATACGGGGCCATCATAGTAATTTATTCCCACCCAATGGATTCCTACAGACTGGTTCCATCTTTGATGTCGCCATTTTTGGATGTTGTGGTTGAAGTCGAGTATTCTACGAACCTGTTACAGAAGATCCTCAATTTACGAACATTTTCCTTATGAACACTTGAGTTACAAATAACATTCGGCTTGCAAACATTCCGATTATACAATACAGGAGAACCTTGACTAACAAACAATTGACCTACAAACACTCGAACTACATACAGCATTCGACTTGAAAACATTTGGAGATGAGAAATTCCGTGATACAAACATTTTGAGATGCAGACGTCATGGGAGATGCAAACGTTCGGCGAGATGCAAACGTTCGGCGAGATGCAAACGTTCGGCGAGATGCAAACGTTCAGGGAGATGCAAACGTTCAGAGAGATGCAAACGTTCGGGGAGATGCAAACGTTTGGAGATATGCGAAGGTACCGAGATATACCAATGTTCGGAGATATGCAAACGTTCGGAGATATGCGAAGGTACCGAGATATGCCAATGTTCGGAGATATGCAAACGTTCGGAGAGATGCAAACGTTCGGAGAGATCGGATATGCCAACGTTCGGAGATATGCCAACGTTCGGAGATATGCCAACGTTCGGAGATATGCCAACGTTCGGAGATATGCCAACGTTCGGAGAGATGCAGACGTCATGTGAGATATGCAAACGTTCGGAGAGATGGAAACTTTCGGAGAGATGCAAACGTTCGGAGATATGCCAACGTTCGGAGATATGCCAACGTTCGGAGATATGCAGACGTCATGTGAGATATGCAAACGTTCGGAGAGATGGAAACTTTCGGAGAGATGCAAACTTTCGGAGAGATGCAAACTTTCGGAGAGATTCGAACGTTCGGAGAGATATGCAAACGTTCGGAGAGATGCAAACGTTCGGAGAGATGCAAACGTTCGGAGAGATATGCAAACGTTCGGAGAGATGCAAACGTTCGGAGAGATGCAAACGTTCGGAGAGATGCAGATGTCATGGGAGATATGCAAACGTTCAGAGAGATGGAAACTTTCGGAGAGATGCAAACGTTCGGAGAGATGTGAACGTTCGGAGAGATTTGCAAACGTTCAGAGATGCAAACACAAATCAAACTGAAAATAACAAAGATAAAGAAATGCTGTAATAAAACAATATTTTATCATTTAATACAGTTATCAAAATAACATTTTTAATAACCTGATACCTATTTCATATGAACTCTGATTATTTTGTTGACTTTTATAGCTGGAAATCATAGGCATGGAATTCAGGTTGGGCCTACCTTAGGCCAAAATTCACCATAATTGGACCTTCAAACATTCAAGGCTTACAAACAGCCTTTTAGAACCTATTAAGTTCGTAAGTTGAGGACCTTCTGTATAACAACTTTACTGACTTTCCACTACTCAGAATGGAATGAATTATATCAATGAAGTATCCGACATATTCTTAATATCAAGATCCATTATATAAATAAAGTTGGGTATCTAAATAGTCTCCTAACGTCAAGCTGGGCTTTCGAATCTTACCTTTTATAAAAGTCCATAAGAACGTTTGGAGGTTTCTTAGACACTAGAAAAGACTGCTACATCGTATCCTGTTATATCCGTTCAGAAGTCGTTTAGAGGCTACATTCTTATATTGTATACTCATTTATTAACCCTTTTACCCCTAATGGACATACTGGTACATTTCACAAAACTCATCCCTTTACCCCCATGGACGTACCGGTACGTCATTGCAGAAAACTGTTTTTTACATTTTTTTTTTTGCATATTTTTGATAAATTTATGAGAAACTTCAGGCATTTTCCAAAATGAGACCAACCTGACCTCTCTATGATGAAAATTAAGGCTGTTAGAGCAATTAAAAAAAAAATATATTGCAAAATGTGCTTGAAAAAAAAAAAAAAACGCCTGGGGTTAAGGGTTGGAAAGTTCCAAATAGCGTTGGGGGTAAAAGTTTAAGCCATTATGAAGTCTTTGAGGCTAAGATTGACAATTTGATAGTTCTAATATACATTGGTTTACAAAACTCCTTTGGGCATTCCATTTAAGAGTTGTTTTTTTTTTTTACTCTTCTCACATTTGAGAAGCAAGATTTCCCCTTCCCACGGGTAGGGGAAGAGAGAGTAGTCATACCTTGGTGATAGTGGGTTGCGTGTGTTTCCATATCTAAATATTTAATAGTCCTTTTTGATGGGTCCCTTGAGGTTACACTATCTTATTTCTCTTCCTCTTGTTTTTTAGAATATTTTTATCATTTATATGTGAAATATATCTCTTAATGTTATTTTTCTTAAAATGTTTTATTTTTATTGTTAATTACGTCTCTTGTAGTTTTCTTTGTGTCCTTTCCAAAATTGGCTACTTTCCTTGTTGGAGCCCGTGGGCTTATAGCATCCTGCATTTCCAGTTTGGGTTTTAGCTTTGACAACAACAACAACAACAACAACAACAACAACAATGATGATGATGATATAAACTCAGAGGATATATTAATTCAGAGTATTATAATAAGGCTATTTACCTTAATATTTCCTTTTAAATAAATCATCCACATACATAAACAGTCCATCACCTGATGTCAAGATGTGCCAGAATATCCATTTCCAATTCTCCCAACTTTGAACAATATTCCGCTACTTTCTTTTGCTCTCCAGGAAGAGACGAAATATACTTTATATCTCATGAAGCTCGTCATGTCTCATAATGTCAAAGACTCTGAGCGTATATGAAGTGGACGGGGTCCCAAATAGATAATCCACGTTCGCTTGAGGACTCTCTCTCTCGCGTGGAACGTTGGAAAGGAGAGAGAGAGAGAAAGTGAGGATGTGAGAGGGTTTGCCCTGTGATAGTGTGTCTGGCTGTGTTTGTATGTGTGGGTATATATATATATATATTTATATATATATATATATATATATATATATATATATATATATATATATATATATATATATATATATATATATATATATATTTATATATATATGTATGTATATATATATATATATATACACACATATATATATATATATATATATATATATATATACATACATATATATATATATATATATATATATATATATATATATATATATATATATATATATATATATAATGTACACACACATTATGTATGTATATATAAGGATGTCAGAGAACTTCAAATCATTCATTCATTATGGATATACAAACACACACAGACATATATATATATATATATATATATATATACATATATATACATATATATACATATATATATATATACATATATACATATATATACAAACATATATATACATATATATTATTACTTACTTCTTACATCCATTCCCAGGTAGGCTTTCAGCCTGTCAGTGGAATTGGTTGTCTTTTCCACTCAATTCTGTTTTTAAAAAAATCCCCTCTCTCCCCATTTATTCAATATATATATATATATATATATATATATATATATATATATATATATGTATATATATATGTATATATGTATATATATATAAATATATATATATATATATATATATATATATATATATATATATATGTATATATATATGTATATATGTATATATATATATAAATATATATATATATGTATATATATATATATATATATATATATATATATATATATATATATATATATAATTTATCAATCTTTCCGGTCAAGCTTAGTGGCATTGCCAGAGCAGTAACTACTCGGTCTCTCCCACGTCCCTCTGGTACGGGTGAGAGTGAGAAGTCATACCCGGATGAGAGGGGGTATCTGGTGAGGAAAGGGGTGGGGGTGGGTAGGTTAGAATCTGCATATCTATCTAGATATTTAACTGTAGTATTTGACGGGTCGCGTATACCAGTAAGAATTATAATGGAGAGAGTAGAGAAGTAAAGCTCAAATCAGATTTCCCAAGGGATAATATTGCCTGAAATCTCATTCCACTAGAGAAGATATACTAAAGACTAGACGTGCACTCATTAGAGCGCAGACCTCCACCGCGCGGCTTATTTTTTGGCCTTTAGTTCGACCTTGACCTTAACCTTTGACCTTGACATATATTAAATGGCTTGGATTTTCATACACTTAAAAATATGAACTAAGTTTGAAGTCTTTATGGCAACGATGTCCAAACTTATGGATGATTACGTGAATTGGACATTTTGCTTGACCGTGACCTTGACCTTTGACCTTGACCTTACAGAATTTAGTAATTTCCAGCTTTTCCCCTAAGTTAATCCCTGCAAGTTTCATTACTCTATAATCAAAATTGTGGCCTGAAAGCTGTTCACGAACAAACAAACCCACACAAACACAAACAGAGCGTAAAACATAACCTCGTTTCAACTTCGTTTGCGGAGGTAATTGAAAAAAAAAAAATCATAATAAAAAGAATTAATTCGAAATAATACCAGTTCTATCAATCGCGAAATTACGAGATTATGACACAATAGATATGACATTATTATGTAAATGTTATGTTTCTCCAAAGGAAAGATTGATGGTGATGAAGATCATGATATCAGGAGTGGTGAAGTTCGTAACTTTGCCCATAGATGGCGTTGGTGAAGAAAGAATTAAAATAACAATTTCATTCAGAAACCATAAAGCAGAAGATACGGTATTGGAAATATTATGCAAGTGGGATGAGAGCATATTCTCTCTCTCTCTCTCTCTCTCTCTCTCTCTCTCTCTCTCTCTCTCTTTTTTTTCCTTTTGCTTTCTTTCTCTTACTTTCTTTCTTTCTTTCCTTCTCTTACTATCTTTCTTTCCTTCTCTTGCTTTCTTTCTCTCTCTCTCTCTCTCTCTCTCTCTCTCTCTCTCTCTCTCTCTCTCTCTCTCTACTCTCTCTCACATACACCAAAACTTGGCGACTCATAATAAACAGGCTATTAAAGTTATTAGTTGAAAAAAAATTAATCTTTGGGTTTATCACGTTCATTATTTGTTCCATAATTCGCAAAGTCTGAGGAGGGCAATTGTGGATGAAATTATCTGTTTATTATCCGATAACCTCCCGAATAATGGCATAATTATCAGCAAAACCTTCGCCAATTTCCAAAATGGCTCCTTGACACGATCGAAGAATTTATAAGTGAACGTGTGTTGCTGTGGCGTTCTGTTACTTGTTGCAAACTTAATTTGTTATATTTGTTGTTATTATTATTATCATTTATTACTATTATTATTTATTATTATTATTATTTGTACTAGCTAAGTAAATAATAATAATAATAATAATAATAATAATAATAATAATAATAATAATAATATATTATGTATTATTATTATTATTATTATTATTATTATTATTATTATTTTTATTTTTATTATTGTTATTATTATTATTACTTGCTAAGCTACAATCCTAGTTGGAAAAGCAGGATGCTATAAGCCCAGGGGCTCCAACAGGGATAATATGCCATAAACGTTGTACTTTAATTGGAAGAAACTTTTGCATTAATATGGAAGTATTGTATGAGAATTAACGAAGCATTTTCATCACAATTACTTTAGTGAACGATTACCTCTTTATAAGCCATCTAGATTCAGTATGCAAATAATTCCATATTAAATAATTTAAATTTAAGTTTCCGTATGATATACAATGATGAGTAATTACAGAGGCATAACACTTAAGTCAGGTGGTATGAAAATATATAGTATGCTTATTCTAAAGAGACTGGAGAGAAAAATTGATGAACAGCTGAGAAATGAACAAGCAGGATTTATAAAAGGTAGAAGTTACACTGAACAAATTTTCATTTTGAGATATGTTGTACAGTAATGCTTAGAATATAGAAATCCCCTTTTGATGGCATTTGTGGTCTATGAAAAAGCCTTTGATAGTGTGTGCTGGCCAATTTTGTGTAGAGTTCTGCGTTATTATAGAATTCTTCTTAAATATGTAAATTTGATTAAATTTGTTCATAAGCATAGCAAGAGCAAAGATAATTTTAATGTTAAAGGAATCCTATCAAATGAATTTCCAGTGAACAGCGGAGTATTCCAAGGGAATGTGTTGTCACCTATGTGGTTTATCCTCCTCATGGATTTTGTAATGCGTAGAACAGTCAGAGATGGTGGAGATTGATTGGACTGAATTGGGGATAGGAATTTAGCAGACCTAGAGTATGCTGATGATGCTGTCCCTCTAAGCAGAACACCACATGATTTGCAATGCTTGCTTACCAGAATGCATGAAATATCATACGAGCTTCGGCTTAAGATAAATAGAAGAAAGACAGAGATGATGAGAACGGGGTACGCAATGGAAGATGAAATATTTTTGGGAAGGAGAAAAGATTAATGAGGTAGTCATTAAAGTATTTAGGAACTATGATCTCCAATACAGGGCCTTTAGAATTAGAGTTTAGTGAAAGATTGAAAACACCAAATCGGACAATGACTAGGTTATGTAAAATTTGGAAATCAAATTACCTGAAATTACTTAAAAAAAAATCAGACCACATATCACTTTAGTGAGATCAGTGTTACTGTATGGACGAGTCATGGTAGGACAATGAAACAATCTCCAATTAATAATAATAATAATAATAATAATAATAATAATGATAATAATAATAATAATAATAATAATAATAATAATAATAATAATAATAATAATAATAATAATAATAATAAAAGTTATACAACTATAATCTTTTTACATTTATCATTTTTAAAAGTAAGACTGGAAAAAAAATATATTCCATTAGGAAAATCTAAAAAGTTCCCCATCCCCCAATGTCTACTCTCCAGAGACCCTTAAAAACAGATGTAAGCGCCTTATAATGAAAGAAAAACTCAAATTTATCCCTTGGCGCAAACAAAGCTTTGATGCTCGACATTTTTGAGTCAGTAAACATACATATATAAATGTTCTTGTTTTACATACGTTAAAAGATTCTAATTTTAATCTCAATTTTCCATCAAGGGTGAGCTAATCTGATGGCTTATTTCTCTGTTCCTCTGCCTGTCCTCGTCTTTATGAATCTCCCTTATATAATAGAGCAAGTATTATATATATGTATGTATATATACATTCATACATACATATATATATACATATATACATATATATATATATATATATATATATATATGTGTGTGTGTGTGTATACTTCTTCCTGTCTCTCTGTGCGGTGTTGTCAAACGTTTGACTATTCGGTCTCTCCCCGTCACTCGGGTATGGGGGAGGGAGAGTAGTCAGGATGGAGAGAGGGGGTTATCCTAGCAGGTACTTTCGGGAACCATAATCTCCCATAAACTGACCATATTGTAGTTAAGAAAGTGGAGGGATGGGAAGGATTGAATCTGTGTGTTTGTGCATATGTGAAAATATTAAGCATCCATTTTTGACGTGTCACGTCCTCTAGTTAGTCATAAAGAAATGTAAGGAATACTTCAGACCAATATCTCCAGAATTATTCAAAAGAACTGATGCCCGAGAGCATAAATATAAGATCTTGCATTAATGATTTTGAGTCATCTGGCCAAGCGGTATTGCCGGGGAGCCCATTTTGTATCGACACAACTCTGGAAGAATTCCAATATGATGTTGAACAGTATAACACGGAGACACATAGAGAAGATGCAAAGGTAGTAAGCAGCACTGCTTGTGTATCCTTACTACTGTACCGCACATGTTTCATACACGTTCGTCCACTGTAACAGTATCGATTTTTTTTCCACTCTCCCCCATCCTGATAATAGGAATTTGTTTAAGGTTGCTATCATTTGTTTTCTCCTGTTTTAATTCTTGTCATTCTTGCTATCAAATATCAGTATATAAGCTGGTTGTCTTGTTGAATAAACTCGGTTACATTCACCTCGCCTCTGTTATTAGTGACTGCTGAAGGACCAGCCCACCTCCCTCCCACATTCCCCTTCACTGCTGTGCCCTACTCTTAGATGATGCCCTGACTCTTCTATCCACGCCAAATTCATGAAACTAGCAACCTTCGTCAGTACAGGGGTATTTGCCTGGTTTCAGCACGCTGAGGTTCACTTTCACAGGAGCCTGACTCCCTTAAGCACCAAAGCAAACTATGCCAAGTGGGGATCATCAAGTACACTTTCCTGGAAATCTCCAATTGGCTTTGCGACTAAGCTTACACCCCAATAGCGTACGATACCTTTAACACATACATATTGGAGGAGTACTCACTATCGTTTGTTGCCCGTATACCCAAGTTTTTTCAGCTCTTAACAATCGTTGGGGACCAAAAGGCTTTGCTTGTCACCGGAGATATGATTAGTATCACTCGCCTGCAACATGCTGCAGTTAGCTCTCCTCGGAAGGTGAACCTACTTAGTGCCCCTTGAATACGACGCTTACCCAAACTTGTAGGCACCGCCATCCTCATTGTTGTTATTTTGCCAGCCACTTCACCACCACCACCAACACCTCCACTCTGGATGAAGAGGTCTGCTATTCAACATCGACTGAAGCTGACATGAATGTGGTAGCTCACAGACCCGCACCGTTTAACTTGCTGGGGTGGCAACAAAGCCATCCACCACCCACCCACATATGCCACCCCTCAATCATACCCCAACCAACGACTTCTACAGCCACTTACTGATGAGATGACCATCAGCAGCAGTTATGTTACTACCACTCCAGATTCGGGGCTGCTGGGAAGAAATGTGCGAACGGTTGTCAGTGGTCAAAAAATCTTCCAAGTAGGCCATCACTTCTGGCCATGGCCTCCCCTATCAATAATCATTTATTTTTACATTGTGCGGGTACGAGTATGCGGTTTTTGGTAGACAGTGATGTTTACCATTTTCTTCCAAGGCCACTCTCCAGGATGCGACGTAGTCATTTTAAGACTACTGATGTCCGCTTGGTAGCTACCAATGGATCTGTAATCTCCACCCACCACAACAAGACACTCACACTATTGTTTGGGAGCACCAAATATCATTGGATGTTTCTTGTTGCTGACATCACATTGTCAATCCTTGGCACAGATTTCCTCGCCCATTTCCACTTACTGGTTGATGGTGCTTACCGATGGTTAGTCAATGCAAACTCGTACTCCACAACACTTCTTCAACCTGCCCCCTTCGACCTCGCTCTCCACATAAGTGCATTCATGTATGCCTAAGCCCACCTCCTCAAGTCATACCGGGAAGTTTCCCATCCAGAACTTTGTCAAATGGCCACGGTTCCTTCCCACCAATCATGGTATTTATTACCATAATAAGACGACGTGGCCCCCTGTGTTTAAGATATTCTGGCGTCTGGCCCCGGATCGTTTGGTAGTGTGTTACGTAGATAACACACTTGTGTTCTTTTCCTACAAAGAGGAACACCTCGGTTACCTATGCATCATTCTTGACTGCCTTCAACAGAACGGCATTGTAGTCTGGTACGACAAGTGTACCTTTGGCACCAATAAGTATTGTTCCTAGGGCACCACTTCACAAATGAAGGTGTCCGGCCCCTTCCTGAGAAGGTGTCAACAGTTCAGATCTTTCCCACTCCCTTGACTGTCATAGGACTACAAGTATTCTTGGGCATGAAAAACTATTATCACCAGTTCTTGCTAGCCATCACCACCACTCATGCTCTCCTCTACGCCTCCTTCGAGTAATCCAAAAGACCGGAAGTGGTGTTCCCTTCTGGAAGCAGCCTTCTGCAACGCAAAAAAAGCCCTATCGACTGCTGCTGCTCTCACTTTTCTCTTGCCACATGCCACTCTCCTCTCCACCGATGCCAGTGACCTCGCTATTGGTGCAGCACTCGAGCTGCTGGTCTGTGGCTCTTCCCACCTTTTGGCCTTATTTAGTAGAAAACTGCCCAAGACGGAATCTAGCTACTGTATTTTCGACTGCAAGTTGCTGATG
>NC_090752.1:61830472-61835472 GCF_036898095.1 Palaemon carinicauda | reverse complement strand
GGAATATGATGAAACAGGTATGCAGTAACGTAAAGCGGAAAAGGTTAATAAATATGCATTGAATTTGTGCTTTTAAAGGTTATTCGATTGATTGATATAAATGTGAAGTGATGGGTTATATTTTTAGATTTTCAATTAACTTGTATTTGATGAGGGAAAAATGGAAATGCCATCCTTTTATGATTAAGGCTTCGAAATTAAATATTCAGCATTTTCAGTTCACGTGTTTTTATTGCAGTTTACGATATGTTTTATATATACAATAATAATAACAATAATAATAATAATGATAATAATGATAATGATAATGATGGTGATGATAATTATTATTTTTATTATTTTTATTATTATTTTCAGTTTATATTATTATTATTATTATTATTATTATTATCATTATTATTATTATTATTATTATTGTTTATTTTTATGGTTTTTATTACTTTTAATATTTTATTATTCTATTACTTCATTTTATTATTTTATTTTTTCATTATTAGTTATTATTATTATTATTATTATTATTATTATTACAAGCTAAGCTATAACGCTAGTTGGAAAAGCAGGATGCTATAAGCCCAATGTCTCCAACAGGCAAAATAGCCCAGTGAGGAAAGGAAACCAGGAAATTAACAAACTACAAGAGAAGTAATGAACAATCCAAATAAAATATTTTAAGAACAGTAACAACATTGAATTATATATTTCACCTATAAACTATAAAAACCTTGACAAAAAAGAGGAAGAGAAATATGATAGAATAGTGTCTTTGATTGTACCCTCAAGCAAGAGAACTCTAATCCAAGACAGTGGAAGACCATGGTACAGAGTCTATGGCACTCACACTACCCAAGTATGGAATAATTATTTTTATTTTAACACAACCTGGTATAGTGGTATCAAAAGTGAAGAATAATTTGCATGCAGGAAAAGGAGCTGGAAAGGATGCTCTCCTATTCTGGCATTTATGTTTTATTCATTTATCCTTTTACCCCATTACACGTCATCTTTATCACATTCCCTCTCGTCTCCTCATTACACGTCATCTTCATCACATTCCCTCTCGTCTCCTCATTACACGTCATCTTCATCACATTCCCTCTCGTCTCCTCATTACACGTCATCTTCATCACATTCCCTCTCGTCTCCTCATTACACGTCATCTTCATCACATTCCCTCTCGTCTCCTCATTACACGTCATCTTCATCACATTCCCCCTCGTCTCCTCATTACACGTCATCTTCATCACATTCCCTCTCGTCTCCTCATTACACGTCATCTTCATCACATTCCCTCTCGTCTCCTCATTACACGTCATCTTCATCACATTCCCTTTCGTCTCCTCATTACACGTCATCTTCATCACATTCCCCCTCGTCTCCTCATTACACGTCATCTTCATCACATTCCCTTTCGTCTCCTCATTACACGTCATCTTCATCACATTCCCCCTCGTCTCCTCATTACACGTCATCTTCATCACATTCCCTCTCGTCTCCTTTCGTTATACTAATCGTCTCTCGTTTCTCCAACGATTGAAGAACACATTTTCTTCAAACGGAAACATCCCTCCGAAGTAAGGGTATCATAAAGACCTTAAAAGAACAGCATATTTTTATCTTTTATTTTATTTTTAAGTGTTTGTAGTTCTAAGTGATGGATCTAATTTAACATTGTTACTGGTCTTTAAATATTTTATTTGGATTGTTCATTACTTCTCTTGTAGTTTGTTAATTTCCTTGTTTCCTTTCCTCACTGGGCTATTATTCCCTGTTGGAGCCTTTTGGCTTGTAGCATCTTGCTTTTCCGGTTAAGGTTGTAGTCGAGCTAATAATAATAATAATAACAAAAATAATAATAATAATAATAATAATAATAATAATAATAATAATGATGAAACGGTAACAACTCGGCCAAGTAAGGTTACACAAAGACCTTGTGGTGGCCTATGAGGTAAACGTCCCTGACTGGTGATCACCAGACTGGGGTTAGAGTACCGTTCAAACTCCTTAGTTCCTTTGGTCATTGCAACCTCAACATCCTTGTGAGCTAATGTTTAGGGGAGCCTGTAGGTTTATCTGCTGATTAATCATCACCCATTGCCTGGCCCTCCTTGGTCCTAGCTTGCGTGGAGAGCAGACTTGGTCGCTGATCATATGTAATATGGTCAGTCTCCAGGGCATTGTCCCGCTTGTTAGGGTAATGTTAATGTCCCTTGCCTCTGCTATTCATGAGTGGCCTTTGAAGCTTTTTAAGGATGACATCCCAAGGGTATGACAACGATCGAAAAATTGTTTTATCTTGTGGGAAACTGACTTAGGATTCCCCCCCCCCCCTCCACCAGTAACACCCCCCCCCCCCCACCCCCACCCCCAATCCATTAGCCACTGTTGCTTCTGCTGGAGTTCAAGGAGCCATTGGGTGTTTGTCTTCAGGGATTTGAGGGAACTCATTCTTTATCCCTTAAGAGAAGTTTGGATAGGTAAGGGATTTTGGAGGCCTGCTGTACCTATATAGTGGTCTATAGTAAGACTACAGTAAGACCCTGTACTCAAGATAACGCTAGTATAAAGATTTAAAGGTCGCTCATGAATGGCAGAGGCAAGGGACAGTGACATTGCCCTAACAAGCAGGACAATGCCCTAGAGACTGACCATATATACATATGATCAGCGCCCAAGCCTCCTCTCCACCCAAGCTAGGACCAGGGAGGGCCAGGCAATGGCTGCTGATGACTCATCAGATAGACCTAAAGGCTCCCCCAAACCCCCCAACCTTAGCTCACAAGGATGGTAAGGTTGCAGACACTAATGACACTAACGCGTCTGAGCGGGACTCGAACCCCCGACTGGCAAACACCAGGCAGAGACTTTACCAACCTAATGACTTCAGGATGTTCATTTTCGTTTATCTCCTCAATGTTCGTTCTAAGAAGTGATCTTTTAGTTGTAGCTTCTCGCCATCGACAAATGGGACATTCTTGCCTAGCTGTTGGGAATAAGATATACTAAGCGTACGGAATCCCTCCGAAATGACAACTAGATATGTAGATAACGTATGCGCACGCGCGCGCACAGATCCAAACCTCACCGCCTCCCCCTTTCTTAAGTACAAATCCCTGGTTCGAACAGTGAATTTTAACAGATTTTTTAAAAGATTTAATCACAAGGTTTTATATTAATCGTGATATAAATTCAAGTCTTTTTATGTTTTCTATTCCTTATCTTTCTTTTAAACCAATACTAAATATTATTCCATGTTTCTCTTATCCTAGTTACGCTTCTCATAAATACACATTATTAAATTGTATAATTGATGGCTATAGTATTTACGTTATATAATTGTATAAATGATGTCTATTCATATTATACAATTGCATTGATATGAAAATCACATACTGCGATCTTAATGCAAATTAGTTAACCTTGTAAATTACCGCAAGCAAATTAAAAAATTTACATAAATAAAAAGCACAAATACAGCAAAAAAAAAAAATAAATTAAAAAAAAAATATATTTATATTGTTAAACTTGATTATTTTGTTCCTTTTTCCATAAAAAATTAAATCTACAATAATAAAAAGCACTTGTCATATACAGCCAAAAAATCTTACTTTTATATTATTAAACCCTTTAATTATTATGAATTTTTCCTATTTAAAATAAAATCTAAGGTTACACGACTTTTAAATATAGATATTTCTCAATTAAAGAACAATACAACGGAACTAAATGTAAAAGGAGACTCTGACCACAATAGAAATCCTACTATAGAAGAAATCCATATTTCCTCTTCGTTCAATAATAAACCAAAAGTCCAAGGCTTATTTAATCACCCCCCCTCCTTTATTGTAACTAACCTCAGCGCGCACTATTCTAAGACATCTGAGACGTCTCAGTTAGATATTCTCTTAATATAATTTCTTCTACTTTCTTTTTCATCTGGTTTCAAAGATCTTTGTTGTATATCCCATTCACCAGGTTCTGTTCTTCTTTATGAAGTCAGATTGAGAGAGAGAGAGAGAGAGAGAGAGAGAGAGAGAGAGAGAGAGAGAAGGGGGGGGGGGGGGGTAGCGACGGTCTCCTTTCATTTCAAAAGACTGTGGGTTAGGTCTCAATAGAGGTAGATGGATGGATGTATGTATGTATGTATGTATGTATGTATGTTTATGTATGGATCTATATAATCATACAAATCTCTATTTATATATAATGTATATAATTATATATATGATGGATATAATTATATATATGATGTATATACTTGTATATATAATGTATATAACTATATATAATGTATATAATTATATATATGTAATGTATATAATTATATATATGTAATGTATATAATTATATATATAATGTATATATTTACATGATGTATACGTTATATAACCCCACAGTATATATAATATTGCCCATACAACCACTCATATGCACATATAAGTGTTTGTTCTCATAAACAAAACACATTAAGAGGCATTTATCGTCTTTCGAATATCACTAAATCATACAACTCTACCGTTTATATATGCAACAATTCTATCTTTCATTTTATGACACTTTGAATGACACTTCTATTATAGTTCTGTGTTGTAATATCATAGGAATGATTGTCTGTATTTCTGTAAAACATTCTTCTTCTTTTTTTTTCATCACGGTACAATATGGTATTACTTTTAAAACTCTCTTTTTTCCCTGGATAGGAAGTGTAAAAAAGAATTTTTGATATTTTCCGTCCTTCATGATAGTGTTCTTTTTGAACATTTTATTTTAATATTCTGAACTTTTCATTTAAATGTTTTGAACATTTCAATTTAATATCTGACCATTTTTTAAATTTTAGAGTTGTTGTGACATGATTGGTAACGTCTCTGCCTGGTGTTTGCCAGATGGAGGTTCGAGTCCCACTCACTCTTCAGTTCCTCTAGTCTCTGCAACCTCACCATTCTTATGAGCTAAGGTTGTGGGGGTTTGGGGGAGCCTATAGGTCTATCTGCTGA
>NC_090752.1:61808306-61824972 GCF_036898095.1 Palaemon carinicauda | reverse complement strand
GAAAAAAAAAATCTTTGGGTTTATCAAGTCCATTATTTGTTCCATAATTCGCAAAGTCTAAGGAGGGCAATTGTGGATGAAATTATCTGTTTATTATCCGATAACCTCCCGAATAATGGCATAATTATCAGCAAAACCTTCGCCAATTTCCAAAATGGCTCCTTGACACGATCAAAGAATTTATAAGTGAACGTGTGTTGCTGTGGCGTTCTGTTACTTGTTGCAAATTTAATTTTTTGTTGCTGTTGTTGTTGTTGTTGTTTTTGTCGTTGTTGTTATTATTATTATTATTATTATTATTAATATTATTGTCATTATTAGTAATATTATTATTATTATTATTATTATTATTATTATTATTATTATTATTATTATTATTATTATTATTTTTACTTGCTAAGTAAATGATGATAATAATAATAGTAATAATAATAATAATAATTTATTATTATTATTATTATTATTATTATTATTATTATTACTTGCTAAGCTAGTTGGAAAAGCAGGATGCTATAAGCCCAGGGGCTCCAACAGGGAAAATATGCCATAAACGTTTGATTTTAATTGGAAGCCACTTTTGCATTAATAGGGAAGTATTGTATGAGAATTAACAAAGCATTTTCATCCAAATTACTTTGGTGAACGATTACCTCTTTATAAGCCAGCTAGATTCAGTATGCAAATAATTCCATATTAAAGAATTTAAATTTAAGTTTCCGTTTGATATATAATGATGAGTAATTACAGAGGCATAACACTTCCGTCAGTTGGTATGAAAATGTATAATATGCTTATTCTAAGGAGATTGGAGAGAAAAAAATATGAAAAGCTGAGAAATGAACAAGCAGGATTTATAAAAGGTAGAAGTTACACGGACTAAATTTTCATTTTGAGACATATTGTACAGCAATGCGTAGAATATAGAAATCCCCTTTTGAGGGCATTTGTGGACTATGAAAAAGCCTTTGATAATGTGCACCAGCCAGTTTAGTGGAGAGTCCTGGGTTTTGGAATTTCTCTTAACTTTGTAGATTTGACTAAGTCTTCATGAGCATAGCAGGAGCAAAGTTAATGTTATTGGAGTCTTATCAAATGAATATCCTGTGAACAGTGGAGTACACTAAGGGAATGTGTTGTCACCTATGTTGTTTATCCCCATAGATTTTGAAATGCGTAGAACAGCCAGAGATGGTGGAGAAGGATTGGACTGGATTGGTGATAGGAATTTAGAAGACCTAGAGTATGCTGATGATGTTTTCCTTGTTAGCAGAACTCCACATGATTTGCAATACTTGGTTACCAGAATGCATAAAATATCACACGAGGTTGGGTTGAAGATAAATAGAGGAGAGACAGTGATGATGAGAATGGAGTATGCAATGGAAGGTGAAATATTATTGGAAGGAGAAAGGATTAAGGATTATTTAGAAACTATATTCTCCAATTCCAGGTTTATTGGAAGATTGAAAAAAAAGGAAATCAGACAATGGCTAGGTTATGTAAAATTTGGAAATCAAATCACCTGAAAGTACATATAAAAATCAGACTACATATCAGATTAGTGAGATCGGTGTTACTGTATGGACGAGTCATGGTATGACAATGAAACAATCTCCAAATAATAATAATAATAATAATAATGATAATAATAATGATAATGATAATAATAATAATAATAATAATAATAATAATAATAATAATAATAATAATATAATCCTTTTACATCTATCATTTTTAAAAGTAAGACTGGAAAAAAAATATATTCCATTTGGAAAATCTAAAACGTTCCCCATCCCCCAATGTCTACTCTCCAGAGACCCTTAAAAACATAGATGTAAGCGCCTTATAATGAAAGAAAAACTCAAATTTATCCCTTGGCGCAAACAAAGCTTTGATGCTCGACATTTTTGACTCAGTAAACATACATATATTAAATGTTTTTGCTTTACATACGTTAAAAGATTCTAATTTTAATCTCAATTTTCCATCAAGGGTGAGCTAATCTGATGGTTTATTTCTCTGTTCCTCTGCCTGACCTCATCTTTATGAATCCCCCTTATATAATAGAGCAAGTAATACATATATATATATATATATATATATATATATATATATATATATATATATATATATATGTATATATATATATACATATATACATATATATATGTATATATATGTATATATATACATATATATATATATATATGTATATATATGTATATATATACATATATATATATGTATATATATGTATATATATATACATATATATATATATATATATATATATCTAAATATATATGTGTGTGTGTGGGTATACTTCTTCCTGTCTCTCTGTGCGGTGTTGTCAAACGTTTGACTATTCAATCTCTCCCCGTCACTCGGGTATGGGGGAGGGAAAGTAGTCATGATGGAGAGCAGGTACTTTCGGGAACCATAATCTCCCATAAACTGACCATATTGTAGTTAAGAAAGTGGGGTGATGGGAAGGATTGAATCTGTGTGTTTGTACATATGTGAAAATATTAAGCATCCATTTTTGACGTGTCACGTCCTCTAGTTAGTCATAAAGAAATGTAAGGAATACTTCAGACCAATATCTCCAGAATTATTCATAAGAACTGATGCCCGAGAGCAGAAATATATTGCACTCACATTTGTAATAGTATAAAGATAAGATCTTGCATTGATGATTTTGAGTCATCTGGCCAAGTGGTATTGCCGGGGAGCCCATTTTGTATCGACACAACTTGGGAAGAATTCCAATATGATGTTGAACAGCATAATACGGAGACACATAGAGAAGATGCAAAGGTAGTAAGCAGCGCTGCTTGTGTATCCTTACTACTGTACCGCACATGTTTCATACACGTTCGTCCACTGTAACGGTATCGATTTTTTTTTTCCACTCTCCCCCATCCTGATAATAGGAACTTGTTTAAGCTTGCTAGCATGTGTTTTCTTCTGTTTTAATTTTGTCATTCTTGCTGTCAACTATCAGTATATAAGCTGGTTGTCTTGTTGAATAAACTCGGTTGCATTCACCTCGCCTCTGTTAATGGTGACCGCTGAAGGACCATCTCCCTCCCACATTCCCCTTCACTGCTGTGCCCTACTCTTAGATGATGCCCTGACTCTTCTATCCACGCCACATTCATGAAACTACCACCCTTCGTCAGTACAGGGCAATCGCCTGGTTTCAGCACGCCGAGGTTCACTTTCACAATAAGGGCGTGACTCGCTTAAGCACCAAAGTGCTATGCCAAGTGGGGATCATCAAGGACACTTTCCTGGAAATCTCCGATTGGCTTTGCGACTAAGCTTACACCCTAATAACGTACGATGCCTGTAACACATACCTCCTGGAGGAGTACTCACCATCGTCAGTTGCCTGTATACCCAAGTTTTTTCATCTCTTAACAACTGTTGGGGAACCAAAAGGCTTTGCTTGTCACCGGGATATGACCAGTATAAATTTCCTGCAACATGCTGCAGTTGGCTCTCCTTGGAAGGTGAACCTACTTAGTGCCCCTTGAATATGACGCTTACCCGAACTTGTAGGCACCGCGATCCTCATTGTTGTTATTTTGCCAGCCACTTCACCACCATCATCAACACCACTCCTGACGAAGAGGACTGCTATTCAACGTCTACTGGAGCTGACATGAATGTGGTAGCTCACAGATCCGCACCGTTTAACATGCCAGAGTGGCGACAAAGCCATCCACCACCCACCCACATATGCCACCTCAATCATACCCCAACCAATGACCTTTACAGCCGCTTACTGATGACCATCAGCAGCAGTTAATGTTACTACCACTCCAGATTCGGGGCTGCTGGGAATAAATGTGCGAACGGTTGTCAGTGGTAAAAAAATCTTCCAAGTAGGTCATCACTTCTGGCCATGGCCTCCCCTATCACTAATCTTTTATTTTTACATGGTGCGGGTACGATTATGTGGGTTTTGGTAGACACTGATGCTTACCATTTTCTTTCACCAAAGCCACTCTCCAGGATGCGACGTAGTCATTTTAAGACAGCCTGGTAGCTGCCAATGGATCTGTAATCTCCACCCACCACAACAAGACAGTCGCATTATTGTTTTGGAGCACCAAATATCATTGGATGTTTCTTGTTGCTGACATCACATTGCCAATCCTTGGCACAGATTTCCTCTCCCATTTCCACCTACTGGTTGATGTTGCTCATCGATGGTTAGTCAATGCAAACTCGTACTATACAACACCTCTTCAACTGGCCCCCTTCGACCTCGCTCTCCACATAAGTACATTCACGTATGCCTAAGCCCACCTCCTCAAGTCGTACTGGGAAGTTTCCCATGCAGAACTTTGTCAAATGGCCACGGTTCCCACAAATCATGGTATTCATTACCATAATAAGATGACGTGGCCCCCTGTGTTTACCAGATTCTGGCGTCTGACCCCGGATCGTTTAGCAGTGTGTTACGTGGATAGCACACTTGTGTTCTTTTCCTGCAAAGAGGAACGCCTCCGTCACCTACTCATCATTCTTGACTGCCTTCAACAGAACGGCATTGTAGTGTGACGGGCCGAGAGAGGGTTGTGAACTCAAAGGCAGGATGCAATCAACTGAGTTGTTTATTAAGGAACACTCTCCTTTATATACAAAACCTCAAGGCAACAGGACATAACATGTTCGAGAGACAGACAATGTTACAGAGCAAACCGGAGACATGATCATTCAGGTTCTTTTTAGTGCGAGGGAAGAGCGCAGATACAAGCATAATATATAAAAAATAATTATGTACAATTATGTGACACACGGTTGGTACATGGCTCCCCCCCTAAAAATGACATACTGTACATGTTAAATAGGGCGCCCTGATCTAGAGAGGCGAACTGTAGGCGGGTCATCTGGCAGAAGATAAGCAAGTTTTAGACGATCAATGGAGACCCAGTCTTCTTTGCCCCGAATGTTTAGTAGGAATGCTTTCGGACTGCGTCGGATTACAAGGAAAGAGCCCGTGTAAGGGGGCGTTAGTGGTGGCTTGCTAGTGTCGTTGCGCAGGAAGACGTGTGTTGCAGAGTGCAAGTCCGTTGGTATGTGATGCTTCGCTGGGGGCTTGTAAGTCTGGCGGCACGGAGTAAATTTTCCCACGACGTGACGTATGCTCTGGAGATCGTCGGAGGAGGTTGTAGAAGGAAACAATTCGGCAGGGACGACCAACGGATCACCATACACCATTTCAGCTGCCGAGACGTCGAGGGCATCTTTAGGAGTGGTCCTTAGTCCCAGGAGGACCCAGGGAAACTGAGTAAACCAGTTGCAATCCTTGCAGCGGGACATCAAAGCTGCTTTGAGGGTGCGATGAAAACTTTCAACCATTCCATTGGCAGCGGGGTTGTAGGCCGTTGTCTGATGTAGGGTGATGCCCAGGAGATTCGCTAATGACGTCCACAATTGAGAGGTGAAAGTGGTTCCCCTGTCAGAAGTAATATGCTCAGGGATACTGAATCTTGAAATCCATCCAGAGAGTAAGGCAGATGTACATGAGGCGGACGTTGCAGTTTCCATGGTAATGGCTTCAGGCCAATGAGTGGAGCGGTCGATGACGGTAAACAGGTAACGATGTCCTTGCGATGTGGGTAGGAGGCCTACAACGTCGACGTGAATGTGTGCAAAACGACGCTGAGGTTGAGGAAAGGTGCCCACTCCTGAATCCGTGTGCCGATGTACTTTGGAAGTTTGGCAAGAAGTACAGGCGCGGACCCAATCCTTAGCATCCTTAGAAATGCCGTGCCAAATGAACTTTGCCTTCAGCAGCTGTGCAGTAGAATGGCACGAGGGATGTGAAATGCCGTGAATGAAATCAAACACCTGTCGGCGCATGGGAGCAGGAATCCAAGGTCGCGGTCTACCAGTACTGACGTCACAGAGGAGGGTGGTGTTGGAGTCTTCGAGGGGAAAGTCTTCCCAACGGAGGGACGTGCAGGATGTCCTACAAGCTTGATACTCTGGATCCTGTCGTTGGGCTTCAGCCAGGGCGTTGTAATCCAATCCCAGTTGAACGGCAGCCAACGTGTTTCTTGACAGGGCATCGGCAATGGGATTCATTTTCCCAGGGACGTATTGGAGGGTGCAATTGTATTCAGCCACGGCGGAGAGATGTCGGCGTTGACGGGCGGACCAGGCATCAGACTGTCGAGTGAAGGCGTGCACCAGAGGCATGTGGTCTGTGCGAATGACGAAGGGGGTACCTTCTAAGAAATGGCGAAAGTGACGGACAGCCAAGTGCACCGCCAGCAATTCGTAATTGAAGGTAGAATAACCCGATTCTGCCTTGGACAGTTTTCTGCTGAAGACGGCCAATGGGCGGGGCGAGCCTTTGACCACCTGCTCGAGTACTGCACCAATAGCGACGTCGCTGGCATCGGTGGAGAGAAGGAGAGGGGCATGTGGGATAGGAAAAGTGAGAGCCGCAGCAGTTGATAGGGCCTTCTTTGCATTGCAGAAGGCTGCTTCTTGAAGGGGACCCCACTTCAGGTCCTTTGGCTTGCCCTTGAGGGAGGCGTAGAGGGGAGCAAGAGTGGCGGCAATGGCTGGCAGAAAACTGTGATAATAGTTGATCATGCCCAAGAATTCCTGCAGAGCTTTGACGGCCGAGGGCGCGGGGAAGTTCTGAACGGCTGCTATCTTCTCAGGGAGGGGATGGACTCATTCAGGAGTGATACGGTGCCCTAAGAACGACACTTCGTTGGCGCCAAAGGTACACTTGTCGTACCGGACTACAACGCCGTTTTGTTGCAGGCGGTCGAGCACGATGCGCAGGTGACGGAGGTGTTCCTCTTTTGAGGAGGAGAACACAAGTATGTCGTCCACATAACATACACAGAAAGGGAGGTCCCCTAAGATGCCATCCATGAGACGTTGAAACGTTGCCCCAGCATTACGAAGGCCAAAACAGGAGTAATTGAAGGTGTATGTACCAAACGGAGTGGTGATGGCGGTCTTGGGGATGTCTTCTGGGTTCATAGGCACCTGATAATACCCCTTCAGGAGGTCGAGCGTAGAGAAAACCTTCGCTTTGTGCAGGTAGGAGGTCACGTCGGCAATGTTTGGGAGGGTGTAGTGATCCAGTTCTGTTTGCATGTTCAGGCGCCTGTAATCCCCGCACGGACAGAGGGAGCCGTCTGTCTTCAGAACGATGTGTATGGGTGACGACCATGGGCTGGAGACCTTTTGGCAAAGGCCCATTTCCTCCATTTCGGCGAACGTCTGTTTGGCGGCTGCCAATCGTTCCGGTGCCAGACGTCTGAATTTTGCGAAGACTGGGGGTCCCGTCGTCTTAGTATGGTGATAAATACCGTGCTTAGCAGGAACCGTGGGCGTTTGGCGAAGTTCTGGACGGAAAACTTCCGGGTACGACGTGAGGAGGTGGGCGTAGACATCCGTGGCTGCGCTGATGTGGAGAGCGAGGTTAGAGGGGGCGGGTTGAAGAGGTGTCGACAAGTACGAGTCTGCGTTGACCAATCGTCGGTGGGCGACATCGACCAGAAGGTGGAAATGAGAGAGGAAATCCGCACCGAGGATTGGCATTGTGACTTCAGCAACGAGAAACTTCCAATTGAATTTACCGTTTCCAAACGATAATGTGAGGTTCTCGTAACCGTAGGTGGGTATCGCAGATCCGTTGGCAGCTACCAAGCGGACGTCGGCAGATGTAAACAGACTACGTCGTGCCTTGAAGAGTTTCCTTGGCAAAAGAGAACGACAAGCACCCGTGTCTATCAAAAATCGCACGCCCGTTCCTGTATCCTGTAAAAAGAAAAGAATAGAAACATGGGAGGCCACCGCTACAAGCGATGGCCTACTTACACGTTTTTTGGCCACTGACAATCCTTGGCACATTTCTTCGCGGTTGCCCCGAATCTGAAGTGGTAGTAGCAAAACTGCGGCGGATGGGAGGTAGTAAGTGGCTGTAGAAGTCGTTCGTTGGGGCGCGAGCGATTGGTGGGTGGTGGGCGGCTTTGTCGCCGCTTCGGTACGTCACGGGGTAGGCGTGTATGTCCTACGGCATTCATGTCAGCTTCGGTTGACGTTGAATAGGCATCCTCGTCGTCAGGGGTGGAGGCATTGATGGAGGTCTTGAAGTGGCTGTCCATAAGGGCGTCGGCTTTGGTCATCAAGTCCTTTATGGGTAAACTATCGACATTGGGTATGGCAGCGCGTACAGGTTCGGGTAAATGGCGTATCCAAACGGCACGAAGTAGGTTCACCTCACGAGGAGTGCCGTCTGCGGCAGGTTGAAGGCGAGCGATACTGGTCATTTCCCTGAGGGCAAGCGAAGCCCTTTGATCCCCCAACGGTTGTTGCGAGAGCTGAAAAAGCTTTGCTATACGGGCGGCTGGCGACGGCGAGTACTGCTGCAGAAGGTATGTTTTGAGGGCGTCATACGCTATTAGGGTGTCTCCTTGTTCACAAAGCCAGTCGGATATTTCTGGGAAGGTGTCCTCGGGTATCGCCGCGAGAACATAATCCGCTTTGGTGGTTGAGCGAGTCACGCCCCTGATACGAAACTGGACTTCTGCGCGCTGAAACCATGCAAACGCCTCTCCGCTGGCAAACGATGAAAGTTTGAATGGAGCGGCCGCAGCATCAACTGCCGTAGAGTCCGCCATAGTACAAACGATGAAGGGGCGAGGGGGTGGGGGTGGAAGGCGGTGGGAGCGAGTCGATATATTCTAGCAATGTTGTATTACCTCACAATCAACTTCCAGATGTCTTACACTATCGATTCTTACACAATTCTTATCTATTCTTAAAGTTTGAGGTGGCCTATTGGAATCGTCCCGGCCTTGCGATAGCCAGACTGGGGTTCGTGTCCCACTCATTCGATAGTTTCTTGTCTGCAACCTCGCCACTCTTATGAGCTAAGGATGGATGCTGAGAGATCATCAGCCATTGCCTGGCCCTCCCTGGTCCTAGCTTAGGTGAAGAAGGGGCTTGGGACCTGATCATATGTATATATGGCCAGTCTTTAGGGCATTGTCCTGCTAGCCAGGGCGTTGTTACTGCCCCTTGCCTCTGCCATTCATGAGCAGCCTTTATAGTTGATTTTGCCATGACATTTATCATGAAATTTTGCTCATTCATTCTTTCTTAATAAAATCGTTTCTTATATTCTTTACCCTTCAGATCCCTGGTTGAGACTTTTCCTATATATATTCTTTATATTATTCCTTCGATAAGAATATAAAGAATATAAAAAAGACTCGTTCTTATAAATTTCTTTTCATCTTGCGCTAAGTGTCGCACGTTACAGATTTTTCTGGTTTTGGAATATAAGAATAACATTAACTACCTGAGATATGTCGTGTCCATTTGCCTTTTTTTTTTGGGTGGGGGGTCAGGATGAAGAAAGGTGTGCTGAAGAATAAGGGAAGGTCTTTTCTTCTTCTTACGTCGTCGTCTAGGGGCTGACTGTCCACATTTATTTCATTTTTTTTTTCGTTTTATATGCTATATAGTTAACACTGATCAGTTTTAGATAAAAAGTTACTAGGTGTGATTCCAACTATATTGTCTGGTATCATTCATTCATGAGAGAGAGAGAGAGAGAGAGAGAGAGAGAGAGAGAGAGAGAGAGAGAGAGAGAGAGAGAGAGAGAGAGAGAGTGGGGATACCTTGACTTAGTGAAAGGGTTTATGTATCGCCACTCATACTTGGTTGGTTTTCTGTGAACTCTCCCACCATCACCAATCCACAGTGGCCAGCGTGGTGTTGAAAACTCTCAATCCCCGGACATGACCAAGACATGTCTGAAGCCATTGCCCTGCAATGGATTAGAAATGGCTGCATTTGTTGTTGTTGTTGTTGTTGTTTTAGTATATTCCTCCACCAGTCCTCGGCTCTTTCTGATGCTTGAATGGCTACTTTTTTCTATATCGACAATATTCTTGACTTTAAGGGAAACTAAATAAAACCCAAAGTTTTAGCTTTTTCTATCATGCAACATGCATTTCTTCTACATCACTTCAATGTTCATTCAAAGGTACAATGTTAAAAAAAACTTAATTTTAATCGGAAAATCTCCGTAAAAATAAACTGTTCTCAGTAAAATACAGACGCCCGTAAATTTACCTTACTTTTATATAATTTTCACGGCTTGGTGACCGTAATATCACTCCTTTACCTCAATATATCCGTTCTTAAAACGGTAAATATCCTTCTTATCTTTGACGGATTGGTGACGTAATATCACTCCTTTACGTCAATATATGCGTTTTTAAAACAGTCAAAATCCTGGAATAAATGTTGCCAGACATTCTCCGGTTCTTAAATGCAAATTTTCAAGTGTATCTGAAGACATGGCATGTCATTTTCTCTCCGTTTAAGGAATGGAACCTCTTGACGTGGCCTACTGGTAGTTTGCATGAGACAGTCACCAAAAAGCTGCGTTCTTCCTTTTTAGGCAACCCACAGGAAAAAAAAAGAGAGGGGTTGCATTTTCTTAGAAGTTTCCAGTCCCCATAAGTTCGATAATCTATTATACTGCCACACTACATATTTGTATATAAAAGCAGTGTATATATATGTATGATATATATATATATATATATATATATATATATATATATATATATATATATATATACATATATTATATATAATATATGATATATTGTATATATTTATATATGTATGATATACATGTATATATATATATATATATATATATATATATATATATATATATATATATATATATATATATATATATTTATATACATATATATATATAATTATATATATATATATAATTATATATATATATATATACATATATATATATATATATATATATATATATATATATATAATTATATACATATGAAATATTGTGTATATATATATAAATATATATATAATATAGTATATGTAAGTATATATGTATATATATTGTTTGTATGTGAATAAAAGATAGACAAACAAAAAAGTAACAGGCGTGTAAAAATGGGAGCCAAAGCTTAAAACATATTTAGAAAACCAGTGGAGCGAAGGAAGGCTACATATTAGAAATATAAATGGAACATAAGTGTTCTCTTCTGAGTAGAAGGGATACAAAATTAGGCTATTTTTCTTTACATCTCTTATAGTTTATTTCCTTGTTTAGTTTCCTCTCTGGACTATTTTCCCTGTTGGAGTCCTTGGGCTTATAATATTCTGCTTTTCCAACCAGGGTTGTAGCTTGGCTAGTAATAATAATAATAATGATAATAATTATGATAATAATAATGATGATGATAATAATAGTGATGGTGATGTTAATAATAATGATAATAATAATAATTGTAATAATAATAATAATAAATTATTATTATGATAATAATAATATTAATAACCTTGTGCGAAAACCAATCAAGAATAAAACAAAAAGTGAAGTTTAATTATAAGTATACCGACATGATATCACTTCCGGGAGCTTAATAAGCTCTCGAAGGAGGACACTCGTAAAAAAAGAAAAACATCCCAATATATCCCAGAGGTGACAACCTGTCACCGAGAATTTTTGCAACATTTCGCAACATTTCTCCCGAAGAGAAAACATTGCCACTCTGAGTTCGCATCGATCCTGCAAAGGGAAGTGACAGAGGAGCCGTCGGGATAGGTCCTTTGACACAGGAGGATTTCTTGGACTCGGTACCTTGTTATCGAGGGGATCTCCGCACTCCAGGCGAGGCCTTCCTTGCCTCTTGACTCCCAAGGGCGTTTTAGTCCTCGACAGGCAGGTGGTGATGGTGGCCTCTCGTTCGTCATAAATAAAAAAAAAGGAAGGAAGGACTGTGCGGAATATTTACATAAGGGTAGCTTTGTCTTTTCAGAATAGGCAGACAGAAAATTAGTTTTTCTTTATTCATTACTGAATAAGCAGACATTAAGCGAGAGTGTCTTTTTTTTTCATTACTGAATAAGCAGATACAAAGAGAGGGGTCCTTTTTTCATTACTAAATAAGCAGACAGGAAGAGAGGGTTTTTTTTTTTCATTACTGAATAAGCACGGGAAGAGAGAGGTCTTTTTTCATTACTGAATAAGCAGATACAAAGAGAGGGGTCCTTTTTTCATTACTAAATAAGCAGACAGGAAGAGAGGGTTTTTTTTTTTCATTACTGAATAAGCACGGGAAGAGAGAGGTCTTTTTTTATTACTGAATAAGCAGATAAAAAGAGAGGGGTCCTTTTTTCATTACTAAATAAGCAGACAGGAAGAGAGGGGTCTTTTTTTCATTACTGATTAAGCACAGGAAGAGAGAGGTCTTTTTTCATTACTGAATAAGCAGATAAAAAGAGAGGGGTCCTTTTTTCATTACTGAATAAGCAGACAGGAAGAGAGGGGTCTTTTTTTCATTACTAAATAAGCAGATACAAAGAGAGGGGTCCTTTTTTCATTACTGAATAGGCACAGGAAGAGAGAGGTCTTTTTTCCTTGCTGAATAAGCAGATACAAAGAGAGGGGTCCTTTTTTCATTACTAAATAAGCAGACAGGAAGAGAGGGTTTTTTTTTTTCATTACTGAATAAGCACGGGAAGAGAGAGGTCTTTTTTCATTACTGAATAAGCAGATACAAAGAGAGGGGTCCTTTTTTCATTACTGAATAAGCAGACAGGAAGAGAGGGGTCTTTTTTTCATTACTGAATAAGCAGATACAAAGAGAGGGGCCCTTTTTTCATTACTGAATAAGCACAGGAAGAGAGAGGTCTTTTTTCATTACTGAATAAGCAGATACAAAGAGAGGGGTCCTTTTTTCATTACTAAATAAGCAGACAGGAAGAGAGGGTTTTTTTTTTTCATTACTGAATAAGCACGGGAAGAGAGAGGTCTTTTTTCATTATTGAATAAGCAGATACAAAGAGAGGGGTCCTTTTTTCATTACTAAATAAGCAGACAGGAAGAGAGGGGTCTTTTTTTCATTACTGATTAAGCACAGGAAGAGAGAGGTCTTTTTTCATTACTGAATAAGCAGATAAAAAGAGAGGGGTCCTTTTTTCATTACTGAATAAGCAGACAGGAAGAGAGGGGTCTTTTTTTCATTACTAAATAAGCAGATACAAAGAGAGGGGTCCTTTTTTCATTACTGAATAGGCACAGGAAGAGAGAGGTCTTTTTTCCTTGCTGAATAAGCAGATACAAAGAGAGGGGTCCTTTTTTCATTACTGAATAAACAGACAGGAAGAGAGGGGTCTTTTTTCATTACTGAATAGGCTGACAGAAAGAGAGGGGTCTTTTTTTCATTACTGAATAAGCAGACAGGAAGAGAGGTCTTTTTTCATTTCTGAATAAGCAGACAGAAAGATAGTGGTATTTTTTCTTTACTGAATAAGCATACAGGAAGAGAGAGGTCTTCTTTTTCATTACTGAATAGGCAGACAGAAAGAGAGAGGTCTTTTTTTCATTACTGAATAAACAGACAGGAAGAGAGGGGTCTTTTTCATTACTGAATAAGAAGCCAGTAAAAGAGGGGTCTTTTTTTCATTTTCATTACAGAATAGGCAGACAGAAAGAAAGAGGTCTTTTACATTACTGAATAAGCAGACAGAAAGAGAGGGGTCTTTTTTCATTACTAAATAAGCAGACAAAAAGAGGGGTCTTTTTTCATAATTGAATAGGTAGACAGAAATTTAGAGATTTTTTTTTTTTTTCATTACAACCCCGTTACCAGGACGTTATAAGCCCATGGGCTCCAACAGGGAAAATACTCCAGCGATGAAAGGAAACAAGGAAAAATAAAATATTTTAGAACAGTAACAACATTGAAATAGATCCTACATCAGCTGTAAAAGAACATAAACTCTAAAAGAAAATTCACTAAATTCAGTATTTTTAAATTTGCAATTCAAGAAATTCAATAATTTCATTTCATAGGAAAACTGACTTTGGTGAAGAGTATAACAATAAAAGGTTTAAAGGTTTTAAAGGCCGCTCATGAATGGCAGAGTCAAGGGACAGTGACATTGCCCTAGCACGCAGGACAATGTCCTAGAGACTGACCATATATACATATGATCAGCACCCAAGCCCCCTCTCCACACAAGCTAAGACCAAGGATGGCCAGGCAATGGCTGCTGATGACTCAGTAGATAGACCTATAGGCTACCCCAAATCCCCTATCCTTAGCTCACAAGGCTGTTGAGGTTGCAGCGACCAAAGAAGCTATCAAACCTTAAAATGATCGAACTTTACAGGAATATGATGAAACAGGTATACAGTAACGTAAAGCGGAAAAGGTTAATAAATATGCATGGAATTTGTGCTTTTAAAGGTTATTCGATACATTGATATAAAAGTGAAGTGATGGGTTATATTTTTAGATTTTCAATTAACTTGTATTTGATGAGGGAAAATGGAAATGCCATCCTTTTATGATTAAGGCTTCGAAATTAAATATTCAACATTTTCCATTCACTTGTTTTTATTGCAGTTTGATATGTTTTATATAATAATAATAATAATAATAATAATAATAATAATAATGATAATAATAATAATTATAATAATAATGATAATGATAATGATGATGATAATTATTTTTGTTATTATTATTTTCATTTTATTATTATTATTATTATTATTATTATTATTATTATTATTATTATTATTATTATTATTATTATTATTTATTTTTATGGTTTTTATTATTTTTAATATTTTATTATTTTATTACTTAATTTTATTATTTTATTTTTTCATTATTTAGTTATTTTGTTTTATTATTATTATTATTATTATTATTATTATTATTATTACAAGTTAAGCTACAACCCTAGTTGGAAAAGCAGGATGCTATAAGCCCAATGTCTCCAACAGGCAAAATAGCCCAGTGAGGAAAGGAACAAGGAAATCAACAAACTACAAGAGAAGTAATGAACAATCCAAATAAAATATTTTAAGAACAGTAACAACATTGAATTATATATTTCACCTATAAACTATAAAAACCTTGACAAAAAAGAGGAAGAGAAATAAGATAGAACAGTGTGCTCGAGTGTACCCTCAAGAAAGAGAACTCTAATCCAAGACAGTGGAAGACCATGGTACAGAGTCTATGGCACTCACACTACCCAAGTATGGAATAATTATTTTTATTTTAACACAACCTGGTATAGTGGTATCAAAAGGAGCTGGAAAGAATGCTCTCCTATTCTGGCATTTATGTTTTATTCATTTATCCTTTTACCCCATTGCACGTCATCTTCATCACATTCCCTCTCGTCTCCTCATTACACGTCATCTTCATCACATTCCCTCTCGTCTCCTCATTACACGTCATCTTCATCACATTCCCTCTCGTCTCCTCATTACACGTCATCTTCATCACATTCCCTCTCGTCTCCTTTCGTTATACTAATCATCTCTCGTTTCTCCAACGATTGAAGAACACATTTTCTTCAAACGGAAACATCCCAGCGAAGTAAGGGTATCATAAAGACCTTAATAGAACAGCATATTTTAATCTTTTATTTTATTTCTAAGTGTTTATAGTTCTAAGTGATGGATCTAATTTAACGTTGTTACTGGTCTTTAAATATTTTATTTGGATTGTTCATTACTTCTCTTGTAGTTTGTTAATTTCCTTGTTTCCTTTCCTCACTGGGCTATTATTCCCTGTTGGAGCCCTTTGGCTTGTAGCATCTTGCTTTTCCAGTTAAGGTTGTAGTCTAGCCAATAATAATAATAATAATAATAATAATAATATTAATAATAATAAAAATAATAATGATGAAACGGTAACAACTCGGCCAAGTAAGGTTACACAAAGACCTTGTGGTGGCCTATGAGGTAACGTCCCTGACTGGTGATCGCTAGACTGGGGTTAAAATCCCGCTCAAACTTCTTAAGTACAAATCCCTGGTTCGAACAGTGAATTTTAACAGATTTTTTAAAAGATTTAATCACAATGTTTTATATTAATCGTGATATAAATTCATGTCTTTTTATGTTTTCTATTCCTTATCTTTCTTTTAAACCAATAATAAATCTTATCCCATGTTTCTCTTATCCTAGTTACGCTTCTCATAATTACACATTATTAAATTGTATAATTGATGGCTATGGCTATGGTATTTACGTTATATAATTGTATAAATGATGTCTATTCATATTATACAATTGCATTGATATGAAAATTACATACTGCGATCTTAATGCAAATTAGTTAACCTTGTAAATTACCGCAAGCAAATTTAAAAATTTACATAAATAAAACACATATATACACCAAAAAATGTCTTGATTTTGTATTGTTTAACTGTTCAATTAGAATGATTTTTTCCTATTTCCAAAAAGAAAAAAAAAAGAAAATTACATAAACAAAAAGCACATCATATACAGCCAAAAAAAAAAAATACTTTTAAATTGTTAAACTGTTTAATTATTATTTTTTTTTTACAATTTAAAAAAAAAATCTGAAGGTTACACGACTGTTAAATAGGTAGATATTTCTCAATTAAAGAAGAACAATGCAACGGAACTAAATGTAAAAGGAGACTCTGACCACAATAGAAATCCTAGTAAATAGAAAGAAGAAATCCATATTCCATCTTCGTTCAATAATAAAACAAAAGTCCAAGGCTTATTTACCCCCCCCCCCCCCCCCCCGATTGTAACTAACCTCAGCGCGCA
>NC_090752.1:61793306-61798306 GCF_036898095.1 Palaemon carinicauda | reverse complement strand
CTCACTCACTCTCTCTCTCTCTCTCTCTCTCTCTCTCTCTCTCTCACGCACCTTTTCTACATACCTCTCAAATCCTCAAATCCTTCAAACATTTTGAGTAGAACTCACTCTCTCTCTCTCTCTCTCTCTCTCTCTCTCTCTCTCACACACACATCTTTTGTACATCTCTCAAATCCTTAAATCCTTCAATCATTGGAGTATCTCTCTCTCTCTCTCTCTCTCTCTCTCTCTCTCTCTCACACACACATCTTTGTACATCTCTCAAATCCTTAAATCCTTCAATCATTGGAGTATCTCTCTCTCTCTCTCTCTCTCTCTCTCTCTCTCTCTCCCTCTCTCTCTCTCTCTCTCTCTCTTTCATCTTTTCTACATCTCTCAAATCCTTCAAACATTTGAGTAGAACTCTCTCTCTCTCTCTCTCTCTCTCTCTCTCTCTCTCACGCACCTTTTCTACATACCTCTCAAATCCTCAAATCCTTCAAACATTTTGAGTAGAACTCTCTCTCTCTCTCTCTCTCTCTCTCTCTCTCTCTCTCACACACACATCTTTTGTACATCTCTCAAATCCTTAAATCCTTCAATCTTTGGAGTATCTCTCTCTCTCTCTCTCTCTCTCTCTCTCTCTCTCTCTCTCCAGAGAAAAGCTGTGCGTTTTACCACAAGTGATAGCTCTCTCTCTCTCTCTCTCTCTCTCTCTCTCTCTCTCTCTCCCATCTTTTGTACATCTCTCCTCAAATCCTTAAATCCTTCAATCATTGGAGTCTCTCTCTCTCTCTCTCTCTCTCTCTCTCTCTCTCTTTCATCTTTTCTACATCTCTCAAATCCTTCAAACATTTGAGTAGAAGTCTCTCTCTCTCTCTCTCTCCTCTCTCTCTCTCTCTCTCTCATCTTTTGTACATCTCTCAAATCCTTAAATCCTTCAATCATTGGAGTCTCTCTCTCTCTCTCTCTCTCTCTCTCTCTCTCTTTCATCTTTTCTACATCTCTCAAATCCTTCAAACATTTGAGTAGAAGTCTCTCTCTCTCTCTCTCTCTCTCTCTCTCTCTCTCTCTCTCTCTCTCTTATTCAACCAATTCATTGTTGAATAACTTATGATTTCGAATCCCAGAATATATAATAGATTAGTAATTCCATTTATGCAGACGAAAGGGTGAAAAATGTGATTTTCTTTTTCTAGATATATTCAGGAATGCTTCTCCGGCGATGGTAAAACAGAATTTTTTTTTTTTTTTTTTTTTGTGTGTGTGTGTGTGTGTGTGTGTCCTTGGGTTAGACGGTTGTTAGAATAAGGGCTGGCTGGGTTTTTTGCCTAGGATATATATTAAAATGAAAAAAAATAAAGTAATTCATTTAAATATACTATGATGTGAATATGTTATAACTTGTAAGATTGTAAACGTGTATTTCATAATAAGAGATAAAAAGAAAAATTCCTATCCCTTGAATTTTTTTTTTTTTTTTGCATTTGAAGATGATTGACGTAGATGTATAGATAATAAAGTTATTAAAAAATCACGTTAAAAGGAAAATGAAAAATATTTACCAGAGAATTGTGTTATGCAAATGAACAGAAGAAATAATTACTAAATCATCATGTTATGAAAAAGAACAGAACATTTTTACTAAATCATTTATAAAATAACATACATAAGTTATCAAATCTTGCTAAGAAAAATAACAAAAAATAAAAAGTATAACAATAATAATAATTATTATTATTATTATTATTATTATTATTATTATTATTATTATTACTTGCTAAGCTACAACTCTAGCTGGAAAAGCTGGATGCTATGAGCATAGTGTCCCCAACAAGGAAAATAGCCCCGTGAGGAAAGCAAACGAGAAAAATAAAATATTTAAGAACAGTAACAACATTAAAATAAATATTTCCTATATAAACTATAAAAACTTTAAGAAAAATAGAAGAAGAGAAATTAGATAGAATAGTGTGTCGGAGTGTACCCTCAAGCAAGGGAACTCTAACCCAAGAGATTGTAAGACCATGGTACAGAGGCTTTGGCACTACTCAAGACTAGGGAACAATAGTTTGATTTTGTTAAACAAAAAACGGAACCTTTGTTTGCCAAATTATATTAAACAAAGGACCAGAAACAAAAGTTATGAAATTATCAAGTTAAGAAAAAAGAACAGAAAAAAAAATTTACCAAATCATCATGGCAAGGTCATGAACAAACATTTTTCAAACTGATAAAGAAAGATTCTTTACCTAAACGCACACTCCTTTACGGATAAATTACCAATTGAGATTCCTGAATAAATGATTGTGAAAATTTCTTATTAATAGAAGTCGAAACATGAAAGTCTCATAGATTTTTTAAATAGAGGAGATAAGTTAAATGGAAAATTACCATTTTCTTTTCCTTCGAAGCTTGTGGAAATTTGGTGCTAAGAAGATTCATCCAGCATTTTCCTTGTGTGTATATATAATATATAAGTATATATATAAATATGTATATATGTACATTTATATATATGATATATATATGCATATATATATATATATATATATATAATGTATGTATATATATATATATATATATACATATATATATATATATGTATATATAGAATCATACTGATATACATGTTCATAAGCGCGTGCGATTTATACCTATAAATAAATTATATATATATGTATATATATACATGTATATTTGTACATATATACACAACTATATATGTACAGATGTATGTATATATATATATATATATATATATATATTCACGTGTGTATATATATATATACATATATATGTACACATGTATATATGTATGTATATATATATATATATATATATGTATATATATGTATATATATATATATATATATATGTGTGTATATGTAAACATTAATTATATATATAATATATATGTATATATATACATGTGTGTATATATAATATATATATATATATATATATTTATATATAGTTTATATGTATACGTGTTTGTATATATATGTGTGCATACATATATTTAGGTAATATGTAAATTATCTAAAATTTTACAGAGAGAGAGAGAGAGAGAGAGAGAGAGAGAGAGAGAGAGAGGGGGGGGGGGAGGGAACTTAAAATCCCCCTTTCCTCAAAGGTAGCTATTTTTGCTCAAAACAACATTGGCTCGCAATGTCCTTTGAAGTTTGTAAAGAAAGTAAAGGTTATATATTTCTTCTAGGAATTAATTACTGCCTAATTAAATGAAATTTATCTCGTAAAGAAAGTTAATTGAAAGAAAAATTTAATTTGTGTTAGATAGATTAAATTATATGTTTTTGAGTGTTTTATTTTTATTTTTTAAATATAATGTCTACTAGGTACTCTAAGTAGAATTTCTATGCATATATATTTATGTAAATTTATATTTTATGTATTTCTTTCTATATACAGTATATACAGTATATATATAATTATATATATATGAATGCGTGTATATATACATTATATATATATATATATATATATATATATCCTGTATCAAGGTCTATAGATATAAGAGGTCTTCTCAGGCCACCTTAGTGCGCAGGTAGCCGGATGGTGGGAGTCGGGTCGGTGAGAGCGATGACGTCACTCAGACTTAACCGTGGCTGAGTAAGCTGTGGAACTTCCATAAGAAAATAAAGGAACCATGCTTTCTGCTTTGTATTTATATTTTATTCTTTTAGGATAATAAAAGTAAGATTACAAGTACATAACTTTATTACACTCAAACAACCAAATTTGTCGAGCAACAGACAGTTTAAATTCATAAAATAAATAAGGATATATACACAAAATATATTTCAGTTTTGTTCTATATCACGTTGCAAGCTTTTTCATTTTATTCTGCGCTTTTCTTGATGAACTAAATTCCTATTTAAAACACGAATTCTAAAAAATGTACGACATCTAACAAAAATTTAATCACTTCGTATGGTAATGGGATGTCATTGCTTTTAAACACTCGCTAATTAAGTCGGTCAATTTAAAAAGATCTTATTTCATGTTAGTGTCGAAATTATAATAAATAATTTGTTTCCAGGAAGTCGTAAGTCCTCTGATCATTGCACATTGTACTTTGGATTTAGGATCATACAAAGTGTCCGCGCCTTTATCGTAACTCCAAATTTGTGCAACACTGCACTCGTCAAATAAAATTACACACATTCGCTCGTGTTTCAGCATTGACTCCGATTTTATTTTTTAATAAGTTGATTACCGATTCCAAAATGCCAGGTTCTACAGCTATCTTACTTGACCAGCGATATAAAATTGATAAAGAAGGAAAAGGTAATTTCCACTCTTCTCTTAAAAACTTTAAGCTTTTGGACTCAAACTGTGTAACGTTAAGGCTTTGCTGATATCATCGTCTTCCCAAGTATTAATATTACTTCCAGTGACAAGACATACTACTTGTTTGGGTGAAAAGTATTTCTTTAAAATAGCTTTTACTACAGCAGTTGCTGATGCATACATCTCATTAAACTTAACGTACATCGCTGTTTTCTCTTTTTCCCAGTTTTCATTTTCTTTTTCCCACTTGACCTTATTATCCAACCATTTAGCTTTTTCATTTTCCCATTTAGCCCTTTCTGTAGCAAAACAGCTTTCTTTAACTTCCCACTGCTCTTTTTCACATTTCCACTTTACCTCATATTCTTCCCACTTCCGTTTGATATCATCTCTCTCCTTCTACAGTCGCTCAATTACACGTTGCAAATCTTCAATCGTGGGCACCGATTTGACTTTTTGTACAAAAATCTTCCCTATTTCGTCGTGCTCTTGACTAAGGATTTCATCTACAAGTCGTTACTATCCTGGACGTATCTGATTAAAATTAAAATTGAATTAATAAAAAAATGGACTTGTATAGAGAACAATGCGATTATAATTTTCTGACATTATTGAATATGTAAAAATCTGAATTAAAATTTTATGAATGGTACTTTTTCACGGCGAAATGGAATAAATTTTTTTTTTTTTTAAATATATATGAGGAA
>NC_090752.1:61785806-61788306 GCF_036898095.1 Palaemon carinicauda | reverse complement strand
TGTAATCGCTTTAAGGGGATGTGTATTGACCAATGTTAACGTGGGAGAGAACGCGATTGGCTATGACGTCATAAGGGGGTGGGTCTTATTCAACCAGTAATCTCTGGGAGAACACGTGATTGTCTATGACTTCATCAGCGGGTGGGTCTTATTTAACCAGAAATCTTTGGGAGGTCACGTGATTGACGTCATAGGGGGTTGGGTCTTATTTGGCCAAAAATCTCTGGGAGACCACTTGTTTGTCTATGACGTCATCAGGGGGTTGGGTCTTATTTAACCAGAAATCTTTGGTAGGTCACGTGATTGTCTATGACGTCATAAGGGGGTGGGTCTTATTTGCCCAGGAATCTTGGGGGTACAATGTAATAGGCCTATTACATCATCACGGGGTGGGACTTATTTCACCGTAATCTTTGGGAGACCAACGTGATTGGCTATGACGTCATCAGGGGTGTTTCTTATTTCACTCGGAAACTTTAGGAGGCAACGTGATTGGCCATGACGTCATCAGAAGGTAGGGCTTATTTCGCCCCGGAATCTTTAGGAGACAACGTGATTGGCTATGGCGTCATCAGGGGGTGTGTCTTATTTCGCCAGAAATCTTTTCGACACAACGTGACTGTCTATGACGTGGAGCTTATTTTGCCCAGAATTTTTGTGGCGACTATAAGTAAAATCTATCAATTGAGAATCCCCAGTCGAGACATTGATTCCATACCGCCAACAATAGCTAATTGCAAAATCGACATTGATGTTATTTGCATTCAATATTATGTCGGAAATTGCCGTTCTAAGTTCTTTTATCTGAAGCAGTAACTGTTAATACGTCTTCAAAGGAACTGCGTTTTCATATTCGATGTCGTATTTAATATTTCTTAATGGTTTCTGTCAGACGATATATTCTCTTAGAAATGTTTTTTTTTTTTTTATGTAATTTATTGAAGGTCTATTGGACGTTGCAAAAAAAAAAAAAATTGTTTATTATGATTGCAATCAAACACGTAACGCCATTAATATTCCCGAATATCCCGACAGTTCCGAAACAGAAAATGTAGCGAAAAACGAAGTCAATGTTATACTAAAATATCAATTATTTAAAAATATATTGTTTACTAGAACTTATACCAATTAGAAATGTTCTTTATTTTAAAAATTCATATTTAATTTGGTGTAATCTATTTGATCTTCATAATTTAGTTATAGACTAAAGATATTGTAGATGTTTACTGAAGTTTTTAAGAAACCCCCAATGATGATAACGTAAATTCTTATTAATGAAGAATATATTAATGATATTTATTTCTGAAACTGGGTTGATTTACATATGATTTTATATATATATATATATATATATATTATATATATATATATATATATATACACACACACACATCTGTCAGCAGCTGTAACTAGTTCAATGCAGGACAAAGGCCTAAGATCTATATATGTATATATATATATATATATAATATTATCAGCAGCTGTAACTAGTCCACTGCAGGACAAGGGCCTCAGATCTGTTGATGGTCTTTCCATGCCAGTCCACACCCCGCTAAATTTTGTAGTTCTTCAATCCATAGTCTTCTCTTCCTTCCCTTGCTCCTTTTGCAATCTCTAGGAACCCATTCTGTTATCTTAATGTCCATCTATTATCTGTGAATCTCATTAGATGTCCTGACCATGTCCATTTATTTCTCTTAAAGGTTATTAGAATATCTTGTATTAAAAAAAAAAGACAAGTCATTACCATTTGGACAAGTGATGTGTGAGTGCATAAAAACAAAAAGTAAAAAAGGAGGGACACTCAGTAGAACGCCAGACCTCCGCTGCGACAGCTTATTCCTTAAACTCTAGCTTGACCTTGACCTTTGATCTGAATATGTATTAATTTGCGTGGATTTTCATACACTCAAATATGAATAAAGTTTGAAGTCTCTGACAATGATGTCCAAACTTATGGCTGATTACGTGAATTGGACATTTGCTTGCCCGTGACCTCGAACTTTGACCTTGACCTTCCAAAATTTAATCTTTTGCATTTTTTAGATAACAGTTAATACCTGCAAGTTTCATTACTACACAATTTAAATTGTGACCAGGAAGCCGTTCACAAAGAAACCCATAAACAGGGGGTAAAACATAACCTCCTAACTTCGCTGGCGAAAGTAGATATTCAAGATTTATCGTGTGAAGTAAGACTGAAAAATCTAAAACAAATCTGAAAACGAACAAGAGAAGATTCAAATTCCCTTCCTCATTCGGATCCCTCCCATGGAATAATTCATGGATTTTGATGTGACGTGATTGATAACTCGACAAATTTTCCTGATTATTAATTTATCCTTTCATATAAAAATGTCCCAAGCCTCTTCAATGCCCTTCTTGTCCCAACATGATGTCCCAATATGAATTTCCAGCGGAGACATCAAAGGCAGCCTTTGAAATTGTTATTCAATTAATATCATTCGATTAAACCGAATCTTTGAACGTTTCTAGAATC
>NC_090752.1:61773306-61778306 GCF_036898095.1 Palaemon carinicauda | reverse complement strand
AAGAATGTGATGACGGAGGCAATCGTGGCATGTGTGGGCACTGTGAGTCCTATGTCGATGATGGGATGCAATGCGATCAATGCGAAGATGGTACCATGATGAAGTAGCTTGCTCTAATTTAAGGGATGGTTCAAGTACTCTTTTAAAAAGCAGGAACATCATTTATGAATGTCCAAATGTGTTGAGTCTGCATGTGTTGATGACATAACGAGACTAAGCATCATCATAGAAGAGATGAAGGTAAATGTACAACAACAGATGTCTGGTTTATGGATATGATAACTGCTCAATACATGGATATGCGTCAAGAAATTGTCGAGCTGAAAGAGAAACTTATGGAATACGAAAAAGAGAATGTGACCAAGACTACATATGCAAGTAAGTTGAAATCAAGAAAACACTTTGGTTATAAAATCTACGGAGGAAAATAAGAAGGCTTCAGATATCAAGAAAACTATCATGAAGAAGATAACCACGAATGTCGAACAGGTCAAAACCTCTAAACAAGGCCACTTGGTAGTTAATTTTGCGGATAAAACTGGGTTAGAAAAGGCTAAAAATGACTTAGAAGAGGTCAAGAATGACATTAAGGTAGAAGTAGATAAAAAGGATCTACTTAAACCGAAGATCAAGGTCTGCAATATTGATGAAAATGAAGATGATATAATTGCCAGTATAATGGAGAAGAATGAATGGTTGAATGATATATGTGAAAATGAAGAAGACTTTAAATTGATCAGGAAGTTTAAATCAAGACAAAGCGGTAAATTACACGTCATTATAAAGTGTAGTCCAACTATCAGGAAAGTCTTCCGTAAAAGAGATGATAGAGTATATACCACGCTTGGAGGATGCTGTAAAATCTATGATTCCTACAATGTATTTCAGTGTTATAAATGCCAAGAATTTGGTCATACTGCTGAAAATTGTAGCAAGACTCAGGTATGTGCCAGTGTAGCCAGGATCATCGAACCACGGATTGTAATGTAAATACGTTAAAGTGTCATAACTGCACAATGAGGAATTACAATGATACGAATCATAGGACATATGATGATAACTGTAAAGTATACAAGGAGGAGCTTACCAGGATAAAAAATAGAACCGATCATGGAGTCTAGCCCATTGGTTAAGTGTGGTCTGATAAATATTCAATCGGTGGGGAATAAAACCTTAGAGATTAGAAATCTTATTAACGAAATGGAATTAGATTTATGCTTATTAACGGAAACTTGGTTGCAGGGAAATATTAGTGATAACTCAAAGATTCAGGAGATGACGCCGTGTACTCATGATTTCTATCACGTACCAAGAAAGGACAAAACTGGAGGAGGAGTGGGTGTCTTTGTGTCGAAAACTTTCTCTAGGGTTTCTATCATGAATGAAATGGTATTTGAAACGTTTGAATATAGCTGTTTAAAACTGACAAGAAACAATAAGGTATTGAATATAATATCATTATATAGACCACCAGCGAGTAATATGACTAAATTCATTGAAGAATTTAGTATTCTTGTGGGTGTGGTGGACGGTATTAAAAATACATTAATTGGTGGAGACTTCAACTGTTGGGTAGATGATGAAAATGATAATAAGGCTAAAGAACTCAAGGAAGTATTTGAGATGTTTAATTTAAATAAACAGTGTTTTGGTATCAACGTCAGTAGGTGGTCATACACTCGACTTGGTCATATGTGGAAAAGACTCAGACCTAATAAAAAACCTTGAAGTGGAACCAGACTTTGAGATCTCAAAAACACATAAACTCATCACCTTTAATGTTAATATAAATTGCACCAGAATATTGAAAAAATGGATCACATATAGGGAACGGGAAAATTTGATGCTGAGAATTTTATTGAAGCTAGTGTAGCGCAAATGTCGTGTGAAACACACAATGTGAACATATGGTAGACATAGAATGTTGTTGGGTGCTATACCAAGAAATACAACGACAATTTTGGAAAAATGTACGATACCATATGTCCCATAAAGAACAAACAAATAGTGGTACGCGAAAATGTTAGATGGTATAATAGTGAACTATTAAAGCAAAAAGACACAGACGTAAGATGGAAGGTAGATGGAAAAGAGCCAAATCCTTACAAGCCAGAAATCTATACAATAAGGCCAGAAATGACTATAACATCCTGTTAGAAAAAAACAAAAAGAAAATTCTACAACGGCGAATGTAAAAAAACTAATAACATGAAGGACTTTCATAAAAACCTTGATGATTTGATGGGATTAAAGAAAAAATATGTCTTGCCTGACAATGTTTGTGCAGAGAGTTTTGCTATATTCTTTAGTGAAAAAAATTGATAAAATCTATAGAGGCTTCTCCCAAAAATCACTTGGAGGGACAGTCAGCTATGCCAGTGAAGGAGGGAAAGAAGTTAATAAAATTTAGGGCGATAAATATGTGCGACTTGTTAAAGGTTATGAGAGAGATGAAGAATACATATTGTGGAAACGACCTTTCCAAACAGTTCAATAAGTGAAGCTCCAAACAAACAAGTCGTATATAATATTTACCTGAACATAATTAACCTAAGTATATCGCAATCCTGTTTTCCTAGCTGTGAAAACACTGCGTTGATCAAACCAATTTACAAAGGGAAAGGTGATGTAAACGAGCTAAATTCATATAGGCCCATTTCAAATTTATCCTACATGTCAAAACTTATTGAAAAAGTCATAAGTGAGCAATTGTGGGCGCATATTGACGAGTTAGAGGTATTCCCGGAAAATCAATCGGCCTACAGAGCAATCATTCTACAGAAACTACTTTGTGCTCAATAATGAAGGATATGATAGGTCTTCTTGATGGGGGAAAGTGTGGAATTTTAATTATGTTAGATCTTAGTGCTGCTTTTGACACTGTTGTGCACGAATACTTACTTGACGACTTGAAGTCTATTGGAGTGACTCAGGAAGCACTGAAATTTTTGCGAAGTTACTTAGTGAACAGAAGACTATTGTAGAAGTTTCTGGAAACCGATCCAATGAGAGAATACTTATGAAGGGTGTACCACAGGGTAGTGTCCTGGGCCCTATCTTGTTTAACATATATACTATCGAGCTATCACACATCTTGAAAAAACAAAAAGTGGGTTTTAAACTATATGCAGACGATACTCAGTTTTACCTCTCAATTTCAACAACACAAGATACAGGGAAGAAAATTGATGAGATAATGACTAAAATTAAAACATGGATGCAGAGGAAAAAGCTCAAATTAAATGATGGTAAAACAGAATGTATGTTTTTTGGCACAAGGGTGGCTTTGAAGAATTACCAGTTAATTCAAAGTATAAAAAATTGGTGATGCTGATATTGGATTGTGCCTGTTGTGAAAAATTTGGGTGTACTGATAGACTGTAATTTGTCAATGAAGGACCAAATTGTGAACACAGTGAAAGTGTGTAACTATCACCTGAGAAACATAGCATTTATTAGAAAAATATTTAACAGAGGGCAGTACAAAAAATTTAGTGGTGAGTCATGTAATATCAAGGCTTGATTATTGCAATTCTCTGTACTACAAATTGCCCAATACACTACTAAGGAAGCTTCAAAATGTGCAAAACCGGCGGCTAGACTGATAAAAGGCATTAAATTTCGGAGAGAATAACTCCTGCACTGATCGATCTACATTGGTTACCTGTTAAGGCTAGGATTGAATTTAAAATTTGCTTGTTGACTCACAAAGCACTTACAGGTGATAAGCCTAAATATCTTCGTGATTGCTTGATCCCCTACCCTGAAGCTACCAGCGCCACTGTAAGAGTTAGGCATGCAGATGACCCACATAGACTATTCGAAATTAGTGTGAATCATGCAATAGGAGAAAGAACGTTCAGTTATGCTGCACCGAGACTCTTTAACGACCTTCCACTCGATGTCAAGAATAGCACAAATGTGGCTGCCTTCAAGAAAAACCTGAAGACTTATCTTTTTAGAAAGTGTTATAATAGTGACCTGAAAACTATTAAGCCTGAATACAAATGCTAGCGAAATAACTGATAACGATACAGAGCAAAATATTAACTGGAAAGGAATTATTTTTTCATACACCAAGGCCTGCCTGAACAGACCTTTAGTGTTTGATGGAGGGCGATAAATAAACCTCTAAAAGTAAAAGTAAAAGTAAGTAGGCATGAGCACCTTGACGAAATAGAGACCTAGGTAAGTAGCCTTTGTTAATATAGCCAATATGGGCGCTTTTAATTTTTTTTTGAAAATCTGAGATGCACCTTTGATGTTTAAAAATTGAGATGCCCCCTCCCCCACACACACTACACACTGAACTGACGATGATACTTGTCAAGTCACCTATGCGATCGGATATAGCATGTTTACACAGGAATAATGATACTTTTAGGGCCTAGCCGAGACTGACCTGATATGAAATGATCAGAACAAATACGTGTGTAGGGTAGTGAGGATTCACGTAGATCAGCCCGTGATATTCTGGTCAACCCCAAGTCACGTCTGCACTTGGATAATTCCTCTGTATCTTTGTCCTGATTCTGAATGACTGCCGTATGCGGTAGAAACTCTTGTCATCTCTTCGTCCTCGATTCCCACAGCCAGCAATAGCGCAAAAACTGGTCATTGTGTGAATGTGAATGTGATGAAATGGCTAAATATTCAACAGTTCAACATAGGTATTCACTGAACGCGTCTTTGTTTGCCCTCCAAGATGGCGGACCGGAAGTTTGATGACGTGTATTGAAAGGACTCTATATATCTATCTATATATCTATATATATATATATATTATATTATATACTATATATATATATATATATATATATTTATATATATATATATTATATATACATATATATATATATATATATATGCCATGTGATCAGAGTTGAAGTCCCCTCTCTACACAAGATAGACAAAGGAGAAGCCAGGCAATGGCTGCTAATAAGTCGGCAGATAGACCTATAGGCTCCCCCAAACCCCCCATCCTTAGCTCACAAGAATGG
>NC_090752.1:61766213-61768713 GCF_036898095.1 Palaemon carinicauda | reverse complement strand
ATTTGATACATTTGCTCAATAACTACTTTTCAATATGTTTGTTATTAACTTGTTAGATAATTTCTTGCTTAGTACTTTTTTATACAATTGCCAATAACATTGCCAGGAACCTATAAAACAATAAAATATTCATATTTGTTTGAGACCGGCAAAATAAGCTTCAAAGCATGTTTGTCTATTTTACCGGACCGGCAAAATAAGCTTAAAAGTAGGTTTGTCTATTTTACCGGGACCGGTTAAATAGCCTATTCGTAATAATAATAATAATAATAATAATATAGTAAATATTGTTATACTTTTTATTTCTGTTCTTTTTCTTAGCAAGATTTGATAACTTATGTATGTTATTTTCTAAACAATGATTTGGTAAAAATTTTCTGTTCTTCTTAACATGATGATTTAAAAAACTATTTCTTCTGTTCATTTGCATACCATAATTCTCTGGTAAATATTTATTTTCCTTTTAACATGATGATATAACTATATTATCTATACATCTACGTCAATTATCTTCGAATAAAAAAAAATGCAAAAGAAATCTATCACCGATAAACTGAGGGGATAGGAATTTTTGAATTTTTTTATCTTTTATTATGAAATACACATTTGCAATCTTACAACTTATAACATATTCACATCATATCATATTTAAATGAATTACTTTTTTTTTAATATATATATCCTAGGCAAAAAACCCAGCCAGCCCTTATCCTACCACCTGTCTAACCCAAGGACACAAGTTAAAAAAAAAAAAAAGGAGAAACTTCTGTTGACTTTACTAATTGGAGCGAGTTTTACCATCGCCGGAGAAGCATTCATGAATATATCTTAAAAAACAAAAAATTCAAATTTTTCACCCTTTCGTCTGCATAAATGAAATTACTAATCTATTATATATTCTGGGATTCGAAATCCTAAGTCATTCAACAATGAATTGGTTCAATAACCTTAAAGCATTATTCATTTAAATGCTTCAATATAATTCTAAAATTAATATTTGTCCTTCTTCTTATATGAAGACATTTTTCTTATATATGAGAAAGCATTCCAGTATATTAGGCAAATATGCGCATTTTGAAACCAACATTGCGCTTATTAAAACAGTATTTATGGTATGATTTATCTGGGATTTTATTCAAATTCATATCACTTCATTATCACTTTTTTTTTGTTTAATAATGAGTATTTTTTTCCCTTCCATATCTCAAAACTCTATTCCATATGACCTCTCCTAAAAAAAGTAAAGTTTAAAGGTTTTTTTACTCAACTTGGTGAATTTCACTCAACTTTCTGAATTTTACTCAACTTTGCGAATTATACAAATATTCTCGTTTTAAGTGACCAGTGGAGAAATTGAGCAAATTACTCCATTTGATATAAAGGCAGAATATGTTTTTAATTCAGTATTCTTTTAATTCCTTATTTGTTTCTTAACCTTTACATTTTGAATTTTGAACTTATTGATTTTATTCAAATTACTACATTTGATAAAAAACCAGATTATTTCCTAAATCCGAATTTGTTCCTTAAACTTTTCATTTTCATTTGTTTACTTATATTAATTTTTTAACTTTAAGTATAACATATTTAGGTGCCTTTGCCATTACAGGTAGCGTTACTTCGTGTCAAAAGTAGATGACACAAAGGCGCATGCGCACAGATGGGCAAGATGGCTGCCAGCGAATAAGATAGGATTGGTTGGAATTAACCTTGGGACCAATTTGCTGCCATTTGCATACAAATCTGTAGATGAGCAACACATTTGCAGAACAGAATTGGAATCCAACGTGGCGTCGGAAATCAACACCTGGGGTTTATAATTATATACATACATACATACACACACACACACATATATATATATATATATATATATATATATATATATATATATATATATATATTATATCATATATATATATATATCTAATTATATATAGATTATATATATATATTTAATTATATATGAATATATATATACTTATATATATTGTATGTATATATATATATATATATATATATATATATATATATATTTATATATATAATATATATATGCATAATTATATATATATATATATATATATAATATATATGATATATATATGTATATTATATATACATATACACACACATATATATATATATATATACATATACATACATATATATATACATATACATACATATACATACATATACATACATATATATATATATATATATATATATATATATATACATATATATATATATATACATATACATACACATACATATATAAACATACATATATATATATGTACATATACATACGTATATATACATACATTATATATATATATATATATATATATATATATATATACGAAATTATTAAAAAAACTAAAATAATAATTTTAATAAACCGGATGAAAATATCTATCCTAAATCTCTCTATCTCATCACAAAGACAAACTAGAACCTATAGCTAAATTCAAACCTCAAACAGCCCTAACAA
>NC_090752.1:61748713-61751213 GCF_036898095.1 Palaemon carinicauda | reverse complement strand
CGGCTGGATATTGCCTATTGATTGCAATTTCATATATACATATTTTCATATATACATACATATATATATATATATATATATATATATATATATATATATATATATATATATATATATACATATATACACACACATATACACAGTATATCTATCTATCAATATATATACATGTATATATATATATATATATATATATATATATATATATATATATATATATATATATATATATAGATTAAAGCACATATGTCCTCGATCGTGTACGTATCACTCCTAACAGCGAAGTCTTTCTTTGTGGAAGGAAACAAGAAGAGAGCAAACAAGCCAAGTGGAAATCCTTCGACAGTTCTTCTTCTCGCGAACACGAAACGGGAAAACCTCGGCAAAGAGAAAAGCAAATGTTGTCCCAGACATTAAAACCCCGGACGGAGCGCTCCGCTCCGGAGGCGGAGCCGCGTCTTCAAAAGAATAAATCCGGGGTGGAGCGGAGCCCGGATCCCGTCTTCAAAGCCTCCTAGACGTTTGCCCTGGCTGTTTGCGAAATAAATATCATTAGTAGATTCCATCATGGGATTCGGAGCGTCACTTCTTTTTTTTTTCTTTTTTGTAATGTTTGATATCGTGAGAGTATGAGGTCGCTTTTTTCAAAGTTTGAGTTGACTGTATTTAATGTAGTTCATGTTTACTTTTGGAGACGAGAGTCAAATGAGTGATGTAGGTACATGCACGCGTGCGTGTACCCTCATGAACATAGGCCCTACCCGTACATAATATGCGTATATATATAGTGTATATATATAATATATATATACATTATATATATAATATATATATATATATATATATCATACTTCATGCATATATACACATGTACATATATGCATTATTCATATACGTACATTATATATATATATATATATATATATATATATATATATATATATATATATATATATATATATAGTGTATACATATAATATACATACAGTACATACATATTTATACATAATATATATACCTATATATATATAATATATATACACACATATATATATGCATATATATACATACATATATATAAAATATACATACATATATATAATATATACATACATATATATCATATATACATAAATATATATAATATATACATACATATATATAATATATACATACATATATATAATATATACATACATATATATAATATATACATACATAAATATAATATATACATACATAAATATAATATATACATACATATATATAATATATACATACATATATATAATATATACATATATATATATAATATATATATATATATAATATATATACATATATATAATATATATAAATAATATATACATACATATATATTATATATATACATATATATATATATATATATATATATATATATATATATATATATAATACATACATACATACATATATATATATATATATATATATATATATATATTATATACATACATATATATAATATATACATTCATATATATAATATATACATACATATATATATATCATATACTTATATATATAATATATATACATATATAATATATACATATATATAATATATATATACATACATATATATATAAATACATATATATAATATATACATACATATATATATTATATACATACATATATACATATATATATTATATACATATATATCATATATATACATATATATACATATATATAATATATATATATATATATATATATATATATATAATATATATATATATAAACTGTATGTATAAATATACTGTATATATACATATACTGTATATATACATATGCTGTATATATACACATACATACATATACATATGCTGTATATATACACATACATATATACAAATATATACATACATATATATATATATATATATATATATATATATATATATATATATATACACACTTATATCTATATATTATATTCATATATGTAAATATATCGAGCAGAATAAATGCTCACCAGATAAGTTGATATCTATTAAAACTTTAGTATATAAAACTACTGCAATTGTTTACGAATGAAAAATCGCTCATTGGAACATTTAAGTCAAATTCTTTTCATACTCCAATTTCCATTACGATAAAACTAGTATTATAATATATAATATATACTGTAGTATATAATATATGGTCAGTCTCTAGAGCATTGTCCTGTTGATAGGGCAATGTCACTGTCTCTAGCCTCTGCCATTCATAAGCGACCTTTGACCTTTTAAACCTTTATAATGAATTCCTTTTAAATAAAAAAAGTTTATTGGAGTATAACAGAAAACTGATTTTAGTATTGTTATCGCTCTCTTGCTCTTTCTTTTTCTCTATTTCTCTATCGGAAAAAAAATGTATAATAGGATTTTTTTAACAGGTTCCATTATCCAACACAGCCTCATCTTTTGTTTCCCGATGTTACAAGACACCCACCAGTTATTGCACCAGATAA
>NC_090752.1:61741213-61746213 GCF_036898095.1 Palaemon carinicauda | reverse complement strand
TATAGATCGATGGGCCCCTGTGGACTTCCTCAAAGGTTGCTTTGATTGCTACCAAGACTCACTTCACATAAGAGGAATTTTCCAATATATCAGTATTTCCACTCGTTAGGAAGCATGTCTTCACACGAGAGGAGTTTCCACGCGCGGCTTCGTAGTTTCTATTAGCCGAGTGAGCTATTAATCGCTGCCCGCTCGGAAAAGCCCCCGCCCGCACGGGAAAAGCGCCCGCCCGCTCGGGAAAATCGCCCCGCCCGCTCGAAAAAATCTCTGCCCGCTCGGGAAAACCCCCCGCCCGCTAGGGAAAACACCCCGCCCGCTCGAAAAAATCCCTGCCCACTCGGAATAATCACTACCCTCGAGTGAAAATCACTTCTCGCTCTTGAAAATCCCTTCTCACTTGAAAAAAAAAAAAAAAAACACTGCCCACTCGGAAAATCGCTGCCCGCTCGAGAAAACACTGCCGGCTTGGAAAAATCCCTGACCGCTAGGGAAAATCCCTTGTCACTCGAAAAAGTCACTGCCCGCTCGGAAAAACACAGTTCTTTAGGGAAAGTCCCTTCTCTCTCGAGAAATCACTGCCCGCTCGGAAAATTTTCCGAGCGGCCAGAGTGTAAAGAACCTCATTGATCTCCGTTGATTTCTAATCCACGCGGATGCAACCATCCGGCATCAATCTGTTCGTGTGAAGGAGGCCTAACATTTTAATTGGTTGCTCATTTTTCACGATACACAACAGCTAAAAACTTTTTAACAACGATACATAGGAAGCTCAAGATCATTTTAGCTTGAAAACCGCAATGGGTTTAAGGATGACGTGGCCTCATTGGTAACGTCTCTGCCTGGCATTTGCCAGTCGGGGGTTCGAGTCCCGCTCAAACTCGTTAGTGCCATTAGTGTCTGCAACCTTACCATCCTTGTAAGCTAAGGTTGGGTGGTATGGAGAGTCTATAGGTCTATCTGCTGAGTCATCAGCCCTCCCTGGTCCTAGCTTGGGCGCTTATCATATAATATATGGTCAGTCTCTAGGACATTATCCTGCTTGCTTGGACAATGTCACTGTCCCTTTCCTTTACCATTCATGGGCGACCTTTAAACCTTTAAATGGAAATAAAACGGTCACGAGAATAATGCATAACAATAACACTTCCAAATATAATATTCTTCAGTCGTGTACAACATCTCGGTTCATCTAAGTAATGAACTGTGACCCCTTTAATGTCTCCTGAAAATTCCCGGAACGACAGAGCCCATCTAGGAAGGGGGGGGGGGGGGAAGATCCATTGTTTCATTTCCAGATTATTCCATAAGCCCTTTAACATGTACTTTCTTCCTCTCATCCTAAAGGGAATTCTCGCGAGACCAGAATACGTAAAAGGAAGCACCACAACGGATAGAATTTTGTTTTTTTTTAGGAGACATTAAGGTATTTCTTTACTTTAACTAGCCATAACAGCATTTGGGGAGAGAGAGAGAGAGAGAGAGAGAGAGAGAGAGAGAGAGAGAGAGAGAGAGAGAGAGAGTAAGCACTCGAGATTAATGTGATGTACTATGATAGATCTAGTAGAACATTTTGTTGTAATACTACTACTACTACTACTACTACTACTACTACTACTACTACTACTACTACTACTACTAATAATAATAATAATAATAATAATAATAATAATAATAATAATAGTTAGTGAATATTTCTTTTATTGACTTCTATTGATAAGAAACCTTCTAGCTGGTGTTAACGAGGCCCTGTAGAATTTCTTTTTAATTTAGTATTTAACATCAGCGTTTAATTGTAATTCAAAATAAGATAATCAAATTGGAAATCATCATCCTTAATCAAGGTGAAAGAACGAAAACATTATTAAAATAAGTATATATAAAAAGTATAATGAGATAATTTGAGAACTCAGCTACATGGAAATGTTAGTAATTTAAATGAATATTAATGATTTTTATCCAATATTTTCCATTATTTGATTCTTAAAAATTATATATTGAAACCTGATTAGCATTAAAAAAAAGCAGGGGAAGGAAAAGAAGACGATGGATTCACGATCTAAGAAAATTCGCGGTTATAGACTGCCATTGAAAGACCATTAACAGCGCAAGTGGAAGGACATGTCCGAGGCCTTTGTCCTGCAGTGAACTTGATACGTCTGATAAGGATGACGACAAATAACTATGTTTGGCAAACTTTTTTTTTTATTAAAAAAGGGAAGAAACTAATAATTACAAAATTATCTATTTCATTATTATTATTATTATTATTATTATTATTATTATTATTATTATTATTATTATCATTATTATTATTATTATGATTATTATTATTATTACTTGCTAATCTACAACCCTAGTTGGAAAAGCGGGATACTATAAGCACAAGGGCTCCAACAGGGAAAATAGGCCAGTGAGGAAAGGAAATAAGGGAAACTACAAGAGAAGTTTAAGACCAATAATTACATTAAAATAAATCATTCATATAATACAAAAGACTAATTTTGGATTTACTACGTCGCATTTTACTTGGTCTTTGGATCCCGTCAGTGTGCGGCTGTTTGTGTGTCTGTGTTCCTGATGATATATTGGAAGAAATTCGATACAATGGAGTCATCAACTGGGGATGACAGATTAGGGAGGCTGTAGTTATTTCTTGGGGGAAACTGCGCTCTCTCTCTCTCTCTCTCTCTCTCTCTCTCTCTCTCTCTCTCTCTCTCTCTCTCTCTCTCTCTCTCTCTCTCTCTCTCATAAACAATCCCGTATGTACAAATACACAATTATATATATATATATATATATATATATATATATATATATATATATATATATATATATATATATATATACACATTACATATATATACATATACATAAATACATATACATATACATATACAAATACATATACATAAATACATATACATATATATACATATATATACACATATATACATTTATATACATATACACACATATATGTATATATATACATATATATAATCTGTATATTCCATTTCTCGATTAAAAAAAATACCGGATATTCCCCAACAAGCTTTTAAAAAAGCTCCTCAGTTAACAGTGATTAATCTGTGGCGAGAAATAACTCTTGTTTTTCTCTCTAGAATAATATCCGAAAGGCCGCTAAAAGAATTCAATTGCTATTCCGATATGCCATACTTTCCCAAACATTTCAGGCAGCTACTAATAATTATTGGCGTAATAAAAGAGATATTTTTGTTTTTGAATTCCTCTCAATGGGCATTTTATAAAGGGGTTGTTATATATATATATATATATATATATATATATATATATATATATATATATATATATATATATATATATATATATATATATTTTTTTTTTTTTTTGGGGGGGGAGTATTTTTTATTTTATATTATGGATGTTATTTTTCATTAATCGAAACATATGAATCTGAAGATTCGTTTTTCTGTAATATATCAAAGTGAGACATTAAAACAAAATGAGACATTGAAACAAAATGAGACATTGAAACAAAATAGGACATTGAAACAAAATAGGACATTGATACGAAATTAGACATTGAAACGAAATGAGACATTGAAACAAAATAGGACATTGAAACAAAATAGGACATTGAAACAAAATGAGACATTGAAACAAAATAGGACATCGAAACAAAATAGGACATTGATACGAAATGAGACATTGAAACGAAATGAGACATTGAAACGAAATGTGACATTGAAACGAAATGAGACATTGAAACGAAATGAGACATTGAAACGAAATGAGACATTGAAACAAAATGAGACATTGAAACAAAATAGGACATTGAAACAAACTGAGACATTGAAACAAAATGAGACATTGAAACAAAATAGGACATTGAAACAAAATAGGACATTGATACGAAATTAGACATTGAAACGAAATGAGACATTGAAACAAAATAGGACATTGAAACAAAATAGGACATTGAAACAAAATAGGACATTGAAACAAAATGAGACATTGAAACAAAATAGGACATCGAAACAAAATAGGACATTGATACGAAATGAGACATTGAAACGAAATGAGACATTGAAACGAAATGAGACATTGAAACGAAATGAGACATTGAAACAAAATGAGACATTGAAACAAAATAGGACATTGAAACAAACTGAGACATTGAAACAAAATGAGACACTGAAACAAATTAAACACTGAAACAAAATGAGACATTGAAACGAAATGAGACATTGAAACAAAATGAGACATATTTTACCTTAAGAAATATTTTAGAGTGACCAGCATAACAAAAGGAAGGCAGGTATTTCACGAGGTGCATTCTTCCTTATATAGGATATAACAAATCCTTTTTTCATACATTCTTTATCGATGGGGAGATACTGCCTCGGCAATGTGTATTATTTACTACAACAAAGATTAAAAAGTTTGATTTTTGTTAGGATATCCCAGGTGGTCCTAAGGCAGAAATAGTATTAAGAGAGAGAGAGAGAGAGAGAGAGAGAGAGAGAGAGAGAGAGAGAGAGAGAGAGAGAGAGAGAGAGAGGTACAAGAATTTTGGATGTCTCAAGGACTTTTTAGTTCATCCAAGGAAAGTCCATTTGCTCTTGGGTAGAAAAATTCAGTTATTTAAGAAAGATATGATCTTGCCTAACTTATGAGAAGAGAGAGAGAGAGAGAGAGAGAGAGAGAGAGAGAGAGAGAGAGAGAGAGATTATATGTCTACCAATGTACTTTCCATCATAGTCTTTTCAATATCCTTATGGTCGTTGAATAAACCAAATAACAACGCACATCAATGTTGACATTTTGGGCCATCATAAGAGAATGCACAGGGGTCAACAGCCCCTATCGGTTGGGGGGGGGGGGAGTGATTGTTTAGACTACGCGCCATTGCTTGCATTGGCCCAAATATTTCGTCGTCAATATTGACAGTTGTGGAGTCAGGGCGATTAACACCCAACCCCACAAGCCCCCCAACCCCCACACCCACCCCCCACCAA
>NC_090752.1:61737058-61740713 GCF_036898095.1 Palaemon carinicauda | reverse complement strand
ATATATATATATATGTATATATTATATATATGTATGTATATATTATATATATGTAATGTATATATATATATATGTATGTATATTATATTTATATATGTATATAATATATATATATGTATGTATATATTATATATATGTATGTATATATTATATATATGTATGTATATATTATATATATTTATGTATATATGATATATATGTATGTATATATTATATATATGTATGTATATTTTATATATATGTATGTATATATATCCATATATATATGTGTATATATATTATATATAAAGGTATATATATTATGTATAAATATGTATGTACTGTATATATATTATATGTATACACTATATATATATATATATATATATATATATATATATATATATATATATATATATATATATATATAATGTACGTATATGAATAATGCATATATGTACATGTGTATATATGCATGAAGTATGATATATATATATATATTATATATATAATGTATATATATATTATATATATATACACTATATATATACGCATATTATGTACGGGTAGGGCCTATGTTCATGAGGGTACACGCACGCTTGCTTGTACCTACATCACTCATTTGACTCTCGTCTCCAAAAGTAAACATGAACTACATTAAATACAGTCGACTCAAACTTTGAAAAAGCGACCTCATACTCTCACGATATCAAACATTACAAAAAAGAAAAAAAAAAAAAAGAAGTGACGCTCCGAATCCCACGATGGAATCTACTAATGATATTTATTTCGCAAACAGCTAGGGCAAACGTCTAGGATGCTTTGAAGACGGGATCCGGGCTCCGCTCCACCCCGGATTTATTCTTTTGAAGACGCGGCTTCCGCCTCCGGAGCGGAGCGCTCCGTCCGGGGTTTTAATGTGTGGGACAACATTTGCTTTTCTCTTTGCCGAGGTTTTCCCGTTTCGTGTTCGCGAGAAGATGAACTGTCGAAGGATTTCCACTTGGCTTGTTTGCTCTCTTCTTGTTTCCTTCCACAAAGACTTCGCTGTTAGGAGTGATACGTACACGATCGAGGACATATGTGCTTTAATCTATGTTATTGTTGTTATTATTTTCTTATTTAATAGTAATAGTAATATATTATTATTGTTGTTGTAATTATTGTTTTTTATTTATTTATTATTATTATTATTATTATTATTATTATTATTGTATTCATTATTATTATTCAGCAACTGTATATTATTATTATTATTACTTACTAAGCTACAACCCTAGTTGGAAAAGCAGGATGCTATAAGCCCAGGGGCTTCAACAGGGAAAATAATTCAGTGAGGAAAGGAAAAAAGGAAAATAAAATATCTTAAGAAGAGTAACAACAATAAATATTTCCTATATAAACTATATAAACTTTAACAAAACGAGAGGAAGAGAAATAAGATAGGAGTGTGTGCTCGAGTGTACCCTCAAGCAAGAGAACCCTAACCAAGAGAACTCTAACCCAAGACAGTGGAAGGCCATGGTACAGAGGCTATGGCACTACCCAAGACTAGAGAACAGTGGTTGGATTTTGGAATGTCCTTCTCCTAGAAGAGCTGCTTACCATAGCTAAAGAGTCTCTTCTACCCTTACCAAGAGGAAAGTGGGCACTGAAAAATTACAGTGCAGTAACCCCTTGAGTGAAGAAGAATTGTTTGGTAATCTGTGTTGTCAGGTGTATGAGGACAGGAAAATATGTAAAGAATAGGCCTGACTATTCAGTGTGTGTGTGTGTAGGCAAAGGGAAAATGAACCGTAACCAGAGAGAAGGATCCAATGTAGTACTGTCTGGCCAGTCAAAAGACCCCATAACTCTGTAGCGGTAGTATCTCAACGAGTGGCTGGTGCCCTGGCCAACCTACTACCTACATTATTTTAAACGGGTTCCACTTTTCCTTTAATGAATTGAAGTTATTGCATTACCAGTTAGAACTATCATTAATACTACGTTCGAAGAGAATGTATTTAAAATTATTTTTTTTTTTCAAAAGCTTCCTTTTCATTTTTTATTGTACTGTAAGGGTAGAAGAGACTCTTTAGCTATGGTAAGCAGCTCTTCTAGGAGGACACTCCAGAATCAAACTTTTTTTTCTTTAGTCTTGGGTAGTGCCATAGCCTCTGTACCATAGTCTTTCACTGTCTTGGGGTAGTTTTCTTGCTTGAGGAAACACTTGGGCATATTATTATTATTATTATTATTATTATTATTATTAAGCTACAACCCTAGTTGGAAAAGCAGAATGCTATAAGCCCAGGGGCCCCAACAGGGAAAATAGCCCAGTGAGGAAAGGAAACCAGGTTACTTATTTCTTTCCTTCTCTGGGATATTTTCTCTGTTGGAGCCCTAAGACTTATAGCATCTTGCTTTTCCAAGTGGAGTTATAGCTTAGCTAGTGATAATGATAATATTGGGGACGTCATAAATTTTTTTTTTTATCTATTTGTTTGTTTAGTTTTGAATGTTGGTAAATAAAGCTCTATTGTAATTCGAGGTCAAAGGCCATATTATTGAGTATCTATCTGATCATTAAATACATTTTTTTCATCGTAACAAAAGTGCTGATTTGACTGAAAATAGATTTTTATAATTTTCATCGTAACAAAATTGCTGATTTGACTAAAAATAGATTTTTTTTTTATGACCTGTTGGTTTATCTTCATTGATAGAAAAAAATTATAGTTGATTCAATTTAAATGGAGCTTTATCCTCAATTTCTATTTTTTTAATACAATAATATCTGCTTACTTGATTAGATGAAAACATTAACCATTTTAACCTGTGTGTGCGATTGGAGATTTCTATATACGGATTTCTTTTCTTTAGAAAAATTGGTTAATTTTCGAAAACAAAGTGAAATTGTATTGAATAGCAGAAGGGTTTTGCGAAACCTGTTTTGGATGTATAATAATTTATATACAACTGAATATAAATAATTAATAATGAAAATATGTTGGTATACTTATGTTCAAAAAACAATATCTTTTTTGTTTCCCGAATTTTTCTTATAATAAAAGAAGTTGCAAGGGAAAATGAGAGAGAGAGAGAGAGAGAGAGAGAGAGAGAGAGAGAGAACGATGGCGTTACTCTTAGCAATTATTGTGAATTCACGAAAGAGAGAGAGAGAGAGAGAGAGAGAGAGAGAGAGAGAGAGAGAGAGAGAAACTACCTACGACATTGCTTTCTATCAGTTGATGCGAATTCCCCAGCTCCCTTTAAAGTAACACAGCGAATAAATCTGTCAATAGACGTGGAACAGTTTTAACACTTCCCCAATTTTGAGACGGATTTCCCTAAGTATTTTTCCTTTTAAAAGAGTCGTTCATCTCCCAGCAGACATGTCTAACGTTTCCCCAAAGAGATTGGATCCATCTATTTGCCTTACACCTTTGTTTCACCCTTTTTACCCGTGTCCACCCTTTTTCACCCCTCCCACTTTTTCTCAGCCTTTCCACCTTTTTTCACCCTTTCCGACCCTTTTTTTCACCCTTTCCCACCTTTTTTTCACCTTTTCCCACCTTTTTTCACCTTTTCACATTTCTCACCCTTACCCACCCTTTTTCACCTTTTTCACCCTTTCCCACCCTTTTTTCACCCTTTCGCACCTTTTTTCACCTTTTCACATTTTCTCACCCTT
>NC_090752.1:61717058-61729558 GCF_036898095.1 Palaemon carinicauda | reverse complement strand
CAAAATGGACGATGGAAAGTAATATTGTTCGTAATTGTTTATCATTAATGCTTATATCACAACTTAGCCAATACATTATGCAACATGTCCCTGGTGGCAATTCAGTCAATTTTGTAAATCTGATAAAAGGATTTTGTCAAATTTTATACTCTGGTTCAGTTGTGGTATTTATTATTATTATTATTATTATTATTATTATTATTATTATTACTTATTATTATTATTATTATTATTATTATTATTATTACTTGCGAAACTACAACCATAGGTGGAAAAGCAGCATGCTATAAGCCCAAGGGCTCCAACAGGGAAAATAGTCCAGTGAGGAAAGGAAATAAGAAAATAAATAAATTACAAGAAAAAGTAATGAACAACCTAAAATTAATATTTTAAGGACAGTAACAACATTGATATAAACCAGTTATATATAAATTATAAAAAAACTAGAGGAGAAATAAGACAGAATAGTGTGCCTGATTGTACCCTCAAGTAAGAGAACTCTAACCCAAGAGAGCTTTTATAAATTTCCAACTTGAAAGGTACAATTACTTTCTCCAAAATTCCACAACTAATATCTATCTAATGTGGGTTAAAAGGTCATATAGAGGAGTGATGATTAAATATCTTTCTTTTTATGATACTGATCTCTTTTAATTTTCATTATTACTATCGTCATTATTACTTGCTAACCTACAACCGTAGATGGAAAAGCAGGAAGCTATAAGCCCATGGGCTTCAACAAGGAAAATAGCCCAGTGAGGACGGGAAACACGGAAAAATGAAATATTTTAAGAACAGTAACAACATTGAAATATATATTTCCTATATAAACTATAAAAACTAGAATAGTGTGCCCGAGTGTACCCTCAATCAAGAGAACTCTAACCCAAGACAGTGGAAGACCATGGTACAGAGGCTATGACACTACCCAAGACTAGAGAACATTGGTTTGATTTTGGCGTGTCCTGCTCTTCTAGCCTAGAAGAGCTGCTTACCATAGCTAAAGAGTCTTTTTCTACCCTTACCAAGAGGAAAGTAGCCACAGAGCAATTGCATGCTTAAAACATTCGTGTACTCATAAACATCTACTTGACCCATTATCGTTTATTTGTAGTTTTATCTTTTCGAGTCTAGTATTTATATCGGCCAAACTAATCTATTTCTCCATCCATATCTCTATCCATAGAAAATGGTAATCTATTGGAAATGACCCTACCTGCCGATCTGCCGGACTGGGGTTCGAGTCTCGCCCATGCTCGACAGTTTCTTGTATCTGCAACCTCACCATCTTTGTGAAAGAAATTATTGGTGTTTTGGGAGAGCCATTGCCTGGCCCTCCTTGGTCCTAGCTTGGATGTAGAGAGCGCTGGGCGCTGCTGATATATATACTGTATATATATATATATATATATATATATATATATATATATATATATATATATATATAACGGATTTTGAGCGAAGCGAAAAATCTATTTTTGGGTGAGATGGCCATGTCGTCCTGATGGAAGTTCCTATTGGGTAGCTTCCTAGGGTATATTACAACTACGGCGATATTCCCAGAGAATTTACCTTAAGGTACCAGAATTCTAACTCCTGGAGCGAATATCCCTCGTGAAATGGATATCGCGACATATCAGAGGACGTATTCTTGACACGCCACATGGCAATCTGCACCCCGAACATAGATTACGTATCGAAGGGGTCAATTGGCAAGAAACGAAATCGGGAAAGAAAAAGGGGGAGCCGCTCCCAAGGCTCCCTATTCTCCCGTTTCGTAAGCGTGCCTGGCGCCAATCCTGGCGCCATCTGTATTCCTTGTAGCGTACACGAGGTGCTACAGATACTGTATGTAGGGAGGGGTCCTACAGCCCTTTCATAGAAAGGGAAGGGCGGGTCCATCAGGACGACATTGCCATCTCACCCAAAAATAGATTTTTCGCTTCACTCAAAATCCGTTTTTTGGGCTCAAGCCATGTCGTCCTGAAGGAAGTATACCAGAGCAGTACTGTATCTGTGGATTCTCAGAACGTGCCGTACTCCCCGGAGGTAATTTTTCCCCGGTCGACTAGACCTAGAGACCTAAGATGTTACCGTTATACATCTTTTCAACTAACTATAAACCATGTTAGAGCTTCCTGCCCCCTACAGGGAAGAGTCCTACTAGACTCTGGAAAAGTCTCGCAGAGTACATATACCTATGTATGAATACCAGGCTAGCTACTATAGTGGTCTCACCCTATATTAAGTAAAGCATAGTTTGTAAAGAACCACTGCGTCAATATGAAATATCGACCAGTTCTCCGCACAATACTTGTATTGGACAAAGGTTTATATCCGCATAGGAGGAAACTTGTAAAACCGCCACCGTCCCCTTATGGGACGGAGTCCTCCCGTTAAGGGAAAGCATAAACCAATGCAACATAGCTTGCATAAAGGAACAATTCTATTAGAATTATCCCAGATAAGGTACATAGAATGAATGCTCAATTATACCAATAAATTGACACAGGTGAAGGAGACGCAAGGTTCTCAAGAACAAGTTTATTGACAGACAATAAATAGACAGGTTAACAACAATATATATATATATATATATATATATATATATATATATATATATATATATATATATATATATATATATATATATATATATATATATATATATATATATATATATAAGAAGAGGATAACCCAAAACTTTAAGCATAAGTATGATAGTAAACAGAACTTGTTTATCTGAAAGAAAAAACATTAAATGCCACATTTAAGATACCGAGGTATCAAAGTCATAAAAGTCTGTATTACAAATCAATCACATTAGCGTTTGAAACGCTCGGTACACATGTCTGCACTTATGCTAGGTTCACCTTTGGAAATGGAACAGTCTACGTGGGCAACTCAGTGCCCTCACTTAGTTTGTAGTATAGTATGTAACTACACACTCACCCTGGAATTAATCGTCCCAATTAAAACCACTGTTCCTCGCAGAGTTAAACAGTAGGGTTAACGACGCGACCCACTGCTACCACAGATCTCTTTAGTTCCTCTACTTGCTTCGCATAGTGGCGAAAGAACACTCTGGAAGACTTCCAGCCAGTGTATGAACGGAGATGTTCAAAATCCATACAATTAAAGAAATTTAAGGATGAGGCAACTTTCCTCGGATCGTGACCTGCGGGTGTACTGTCAGGATCCGCTCTGCGAATAAAATATGTGATTTTCGCTCTGAGTTGATTCAGAGATAAATTTGAGCCTGATGTTTCTCCCTTGAATAGTTGGCCACCCTTAAAGTCTGAAGTTCTATGAAGATAGAGCTTTAGGCATTCTACTGGACATAGAGATGCATCTTCTTTCAGAGGGCAGATTCTCCAGGGACCCCCACCTGTTGGTGGGTAACTCATTCTTGGCAAGAAACGTAGGATCCGGAAACAGGTTCAGTTCTCCCCCATCCAGGAACTGAACACGACCTGCCTCTCTCAAGAGGGCTATAATCTCACTAACCCTGGCCCCGGATTTGAGCGCAAATAGGAAAGTAACTTTTTGTGTCAAATCCTTTAACGCACACTCCTCATTGCTCAACAGAGAAGCGAAATGAAGAACTTTGTCTAAAGACCATGAAATGGGCTTTGGAGGTGCTGAAGGTCTGAGCCTAGCGCAGGCTTTCGGAACTTTATTAAAGATCTTGTTACCTAGGTCGACCTGGAAGGCATATAGAATGGGTCTTGTCAAAGCAGACTTACACGCTGAAATCGTGTTAGCTGCCAACCCTTGACCATGAGGTAGATGAAGAAAGATAAGCAGAAGTCTGTCGAGATCTCCTGCGGATTCTTTGCCTTGACAAAGGCCACCCATTTTCTCCAAGATGACTCATATTGCCTTCTAGTAGATTTGCACTTATATTCCTCTAGGAAGTCTATGCTGGCTTTCGAAATCCCGAAACGCTTTCTCACCGCTAGGGAGAGAAAATCATGAGCTGCAGGGTCCGGGTTTTCTGTAATGAAGCACAGACAGTCGACTTCTGGACTCGCTGGGTCAGAACTGGATCTGGTAGCGGTACAAACTTCAGCCGTAGTTCCAATGCCAGGGGGAACCACACGCTGTTCGGCCACTTGTGGGCCACTATTGCCGCTACCCCCTTGAAGGATCTCAGTTTGTTGAGGACCCTCAACAGAAGGTTGTGAGGAGAGAACAGATAAATCCTGGACCATCTGTTCCAGTCGAGGGACATCGCGTCCACTGCTTCCGCTAAGGGGTCCTCGTACGGGGACACGTACAGGGGCAACTTCTTGTTGTCTTTCATCGCAAAGAGGTCTATCTGCAGTTCTGGGACTTGATTCAGAATGAAGGAGAATAATCCTGCGTCTAAGGACCATTCCGACTCTATCGGTGTGAACCTGGATAGAGCGTCCGCTGTCACATTGCGGACTCCTTGAAGGTGAACTGCCGACAGGTACCACTTCTTCTTTTCCGCCAATCGGAAGATGGCCAACATCACCTGGTTGAGAGGTGGTGACCTCGATCCTTGTCGATTCAAGCATCTCACAACTACCTCGCTGTCCATCACCAACCTTATGTGGATCGAGTGACGCGGGGAGACTTTCTTTAAGGTAAGGAGCACTGCCATAGCTTCTAGAAAGTTTATGTGAAAGGTCTTGAATAGCTTGGACCAAGTCCCCTGGACTTTTTTCCGATGAGAGTGACCTCCCCATCCCTCCTTCGAGGCGTCTGAGTGAATCGTCACCGACGGGGGAGGTGGCTGAAGAAGAACCGACTTCTTTAGATGTCTGGCTTGGGACCAAGGCCTGAGAAGAGTACGTAGCCGAAGCGGAACTGGTCTTCTAAGATCTCTTCGCGCGTTTGATGCATAACTTCTCCAAACTCCGATTGCATCCTTTAGCTGTGCTCTTAGCACTGGGTCTGTCACCGAAGCAAACTGGAGAGAGCCCAGTACCCTCTCCCGTTCGCGTCTTGATATCCTTTTGGAATCTAGAAGTCTCTTGACAGAACCTGCTATCTCCTTCCTTTTCTTCGCCGGGATGGAGAAACGGTGTGACATTAGGTCCCAGTGGATTCCCAGCCACTGGAACTTTTGAGATGGAGAAAGTCGAGACTTTTTTCTGTTGATCTTGAAGCCTAGGTACTCTAGGAACTGGATCACTTGACTGGAAGCTTGCAAGCATTCTGTCTCGGATGCTGCCCACACCAACCAGTCGTCCAGGTAGGCTACTACCTGAATTCCCTTTAGGCGTAATTGTTTGAGAGCTACGCTCGCAAGCTTCGTGAAAATCCTTGGGGCTATGTTTAGCCCGAATGGCATGGCTCTGAAGGCGTATAGTCTTCGTTGTAGCCTGAACCCTAGGTAGGGGGAGAGTCGACGGTTGATTGGAACGTGCCAATAGGCGTCTGACTAGTCTATAGAGACGGAATATGCCCTCTTGGGCAGTAAGGTCCTTATGTGTTGCAGTGTTAGCATCTTGAATTTGCAATTCACTATGAACTTGTTGAGTGGCGACAAGTCCAGAATGACTCTGAGCTTTTCCGAGTCTTTCTTGGGAACACAAAACAGCCTCCCTTGGAATTTGATGGACTTCACCTTTCGGATCACTTTTTTCTCCAACAGTTCTTGAACGTACTCCTACAGAACGGGGGTGGAGTGTTGGAAAAACCGAAGGCACGGGGGTGGAGTGCTGTACCAGCTCCAGCCCTGTCCATTCTTGAGTAGGCTGTGGGCCCAGGGATCGAAGGTCCACCGATCCCGAAATTTCTGAAGTCTCCCTCCTACATCTCACTTGGACTGCCGTCCTGAGGTCTTGCCTCCCTGACTACGACCACCCCTGAATCCCCTTCCCCTTGAGGGGCGCCTAGACGAGCCTCTGGCTGCTCCTCTAGGCTTTGCTCGAAAGGAAGTAGACTGCCCTTCGAACGTTTGGGTGAATGCCGTGGACTGTGTCAACACAGCCTGGGGTACTCACTGAAAAGTGGTCGGGGTTTGTGCCACCATCTGGGGCACTGAAGGCAATGGCAATTGCAGTTGCTGTTGCTGTCTAAGAGGCTTAGCTGGCCGAGACGGTAGCCTAGTCCTCATAGTCTTCCTCTTTGGTGGAGGACCCTCATCCGGGGAAGACTTTCTTTTGATAGCCAGGCCCCACTTCTGGAGAAGATTTCTATTCTCCAAGGCGGCCTTATCAACAACTTCTTTGACCAAATCGGTAGGGAAAAGGTCTTTGCCCCAAATGTTGGAGGAGATTAGTTTCCTTGGCTCGTGCCTCACCGTAGCCGAGGTGAACACGAACTCTCTACAAGCTCTCCTCGCCTTGACGAAGCCATAAAGGTCCTTCGTCACTGTGGCCAGATGAGTCTTGGCCACTACCATGAACATTTCATGGACCTTGGGGTCACTTGCCACCGTCTCAAGAGTAGTCTGAAGAGACATTGAGGCAGCCAGTCTTTCTTTTTTCTCGAACTCTCTCCGCAAAAGAAAGTCAGACAGCTTAGGGAGGTCCTTGCCGAACTGACGTCCGGCAATATCAGCCTCCAACTTCCCAACTGAGAACGTAAGATGAACGTCCTTCCAGTCTTTGTGGTCCATAGGCAGGGCCAGCGACAAGGGTTTACACCCCTCCAGGGAGGGGCAAGGCTTGCCGGCCTCGACTGCTTTTAGTACAGCCGCAAACCCTTTCTGTAAAAAGGGGAAGGCTCTAGCAGGAGAGGACACAAAGGAAGGGAGCTTCTTGCTCAATGCAGCTACCTTTGAGTTCGAGAAGCCCCTCTCTTTCATCGAGGATGAAAGCAGAGCTTGAGCCTTAGCATGGTCCATCACTATGACCTCCTTCGGCTCTGTCTCCTCCTTTGAAGCTGGTTCCTTCCTCAGCCGGACATAACAGTCCGGATATGACGCCTTGCTGGGCCAGAATTCCACCTCCTCTAGGGGAACTGAACCCAACTTATCCGAGATGACGATCTTTCCAGTCGTCATCGGCATGTGCTCAGCATACCTCCATGAGTTAGCATCTGAGCACAAGGGAAGGTCTTTCACATTGAGCCTTTTCTGGGGCCCATGTGATTCTGCAAGGCTCTGCATCCGCAGTTCCATTGCAGCCGCCTTCTCCTGATTCTCCTTCTGCATTTGTTGGATCATTCCAACAATGGAGGAGAGGGCCTGTCCCAGCTCTACTGGGAGACCGGCCGATGTTGAGGGAATAGGCTCCGGGATCTGAACCGGAGTAGCCGACACCTCGTCGACCTCTTCCTCTACAACGTCTGGGGCTTGAACTTCATCCTGGGCTTCTGCCAGGAGGTCTTCCTCCAGACGCTCGTCCACGTCAGACATCCTGTCATCCAACTGGATGTCTTGCATAGCGACCGCGACTTCAGCATCCACCTGGATCTGAACTTGGGGGATCTCCTCTTGAGGCTGGGGAATCACTGCATCAGCTGATGCCCTAGGGAAAAGATACGCCCTCATCTTCTCACTTGGAAGATAAGGTCCAGAGGTGTTCTTCTGGAAGCCCCTTACCCAGGTACGAAGCTTCTCCCTTGCTATATCCCTTGATTCCGCCGTCCTAGGGGAATCAAAGGCCTCAGTAATCAGGTTAGTGCACACGGTACATACCTGAGGGTCCCAATACTGGAGATCACCCTTGGAGACAGCGCATGCTGCGTGTCTCCTACAAAACTCATGTCCGCAGAGGTTCTTGCTGCGGACGTTGCAGAAAACACTTCCGCACTTCGGAGGGTCCTCCTGTAAAGAGAAGAAATTTCCATGAGTATCAAGTGAACTATGTATCACTGGATATGCATAGTATAGCATAACAATTCAGAAAGGAAAGACACACACTTGTGTTTCCTGCACAACCAATTGTTGCAGCCTTCCAGATAATAAAATCGAATGGTTAATCTCTTCTAGAATAACCAATGCAAAGTTTCCAGAGGAAACAGGTGGAGCTCACACCTAAGCAATGATTTTAAAATCCTGGATAATAGACAAGAAAGAACTCACTTTCTTATCTGTTGGGCAACAGCAAAGGGCTGTGCAGACAACACAAAAGTGTTAGAACACACAGTGCTGTACCAAAACTTATACTATAGTTTTCTTCTTACAGTATATGTTATACTGAAGAATACTGGTACAGTATAGGAGGTTATGTGCCGGCCGGCACACACCATAACTAGCTTTAAAGTATACTACTTAACAGCTATAAGGCGGCAGAACGCTGGTTCAGATGCATGTGCCGGCCGGCAGTAACTGCCGGCCGGCAACAGCCAATGTCGGCCGGCAATGACTGCCGGCCGGCAACTACACAAGGTAGTACCCGGCTGCCGGCCACACTCTTGGCGACCGGCAGACAAGGGCTGGCATTAGCCGGCCGGCAAAGGTACACAACCGATGCCAGCCAGCAGCAAGAGAACCAGAGGACTACGACTGCCCGGCTGCCGGCCTCATAGGCCGGCAGCCGGGTCGGGTACAGCACTAGAAGAAAAACAGAATGGATGCCGGGATAAGAGCGTACACTACCTCCAAGCCCGGCAATCCGAAAGAGTGCATATAAGGAAGGGGAGAATCTAATTCAGGCTTCCTGACCAGTGCCGTCTGGTTCTACAGGAAGGCATGGATGAGGGACCAAGGGAGGTCCGGGCAGCACTCAAAGCAGAAGACCCTGCCCCCACATCCTAACCTATCCTAGGTCCAGATGTAGAATGACGTACAGTACTGTAATGGCTAGGCCATTACGGAGATAGAGGGGGAAGGGACAAAAGAGGGTCCTATCAACCTTGCTTTAGTGAAGGATCACCCGCAGCCAAGAAAACTCATCTTAGCCTAAGGGAGATCCAAGGAGGGAGGCCAGCAATACTTGCCAGCTCCCAGAGAACCAAAGCAAGGAAGGTGTTGCTACTCCCAGGAAAAGAATCTTATCCTCCCCCGAGAACAGCAACAAGGACTAGTCTGGTAGATCACAAAAGAAGAATCATCTCGTACAGAAACCTTCGGTAGTGACCTAAGGAGGCTAAGCCTCCTATGTCTGTGTCTGGCCAGCGAGGGAGTCTCTACCCCAAGCCAGACAAACACAGACTCAAACTAAAAACTCTGTTGTTCTGTCCCTCTCTGAAACCAGACTTACTGGAACAGGAAGGTACAGTAACACCCCAGTATAGTTTTATCGAAAGTTAATTCAGATAAACCACTTAGGGATAAGCCCAAGGCTTAAACAGAGGGAAAGGGATTGCATACCTTCTCCGAAGAAAAGAAAGCAACCGGGGAGTATGAGAAAGTATACTAAGGCTCCATAAGCAACTTAGCCTAGGCACCAAGAGAATCGATTACCTAAATCACCGAAACTCACTCGTATACTATCTTGGAAATATTCAACATAATCTTAAATGTATAAAAAACAGCCTAAAGCTTCAATAAAATTTTAATACACTCGGAAAAACCAAAATCATGCATGAAGTACTAGGACCAAACGACTAGGCTACATGGCCTAGCGTAGGCCAGAATTGGCGAATACTTCGCCAAAATAATACTAAAGCACGAAAGGAAATCCTATGTAACGCTAAATAGCTAAAATTTATTAAAGAAAAACAACCGGGAATGTCGCGTCTAGCTAACTAAACTTATACCTAGCGAGCGACAGCGTCCATGAGGCCTCCGGTAGGCTACGGCTCTTGTAACAAAGATTAATCCCATTAATCACTAAAAAATTTACCAAGAGCCTACATTTATACATAAAAGACATGGTACTCAACTTATCAGAGGCCGACGAAGTTGGAGAAGCCATGAAAAGTAGAATAAATCCAAGATTTGCGAGAAACACAGGAAAAAACACCGAGTTGTTAAGCTACGCAAAAAGGAATACAGATGGAGCCAGGATTGGCACCAGGCACGCTTACGAAACGGGAGAATAGGGAGCCTTGGGAGCGGCTCCCCCTTTTTCTTTCCCGATTTCGTTTCTTGCCAATTGAGCCCTTCGATACGTAATCTCTGTTCGGGGTGCAGATTGCCATGTGGCGTGTCAAGAATACGTCCTCTGATATGTCGCGATATCCCTTTCACGAGGGATATTCGCTCCAGGAGTTAGAATTCTGGTACCTTAAGGTAAATTCTCTGGGAATATCGCCGTAGTTGTAATATACCCTAGGAAGCTACCCAATAGGAACTTCCATCAGGACGACATGGCTTGACCCCCCAAAAATATATATATATATATATATATATATATATATATATATATATATATATATATATATATGTGTGTATATATGTGTATATATATGTATATAAATATATATTATATATAATTTATATATATATATATATATATATATATATATATATATATATATATATATATATATATATATATATATTTATAACTATGCTCAATCTCTATGGCATTGTTGCTGTCCCTTGCCTCTGCCCTTCATGAGCGGCGTTTAAAGCTTTAAGATAAAAGTTAATCTCCCAATCCTAAGTCCTTCAAATCATCCCAATCTCTTCCAGGTCATATAATTCCTTTACATCTTCTTCATCTTCTTTTAAAGGTAAAAAAAAAAAAAATAACCTTTGTGCAAATATTGTTCCAAATAGTTCCTCTCCCAGGTTTCGCCATCAAACGCGTTCCATTTAGGCCTGGAAAGATTCCAGTCCGAGCGAAGGATACAACTTCAAAAGTCACGTTCAGTCTGGAATTTCTATGGTAGGCCGAGGACAGCTGTTTAGGTGTTTGAGGCTCTTGGGGGAATTTCACAGAATCAACACCAGAACTGATGTGTTGGTGGTCAAGGAGGAGGTTTTCTTTTGTTAGTTCCTAAGGAATCTTGGAGTAACAAGTAATTGTGTACTATATATATATGTATATATATATATATATATATATATATATATATATATATGTTACACTTATCTGTATATATGTACATTTGTATATCTATGTATGTATGTATGTGTGTATATATATATATATATATATATATATATATATATATATATATATATATATATATTTTATATATATATATATATATATATATATATATATATATATATATATATATATGCAGTATGTATGAGTGTTTCGTCAGAAATGTATAAGTATGTATACATTCTTACATATAACTACAGTATATGTGTGTATTTATACAATCGGATATTACAGAAAAACGCAAAGGAAAAAAAAAACAAGAGTACGAAGGTCTGTTTTCAAAGTGAAGTTAGTCAAATAACAAGATAAGGGGAACACCAATCCTTCATTAATTAATAACGTATCACATCTTAAGAATCTCTCTCTCTCTCTCTCTCTCTCTCTCTCTCTCTCTCTCTCTCTCTCTCTCTCTCTACATAACATGTTGACTCTCATGTATTTAGAAAGTATAGATTTAAGTCAAATCTTGGAGTAATTAGTTTAGAGATTAACCTTAATACCAAGGCACCTGTCAGATCTCTTGACCTAAAATTAGGTACCAACGTTATTATTCAATTTATTTCAATATGTATTAAAATTTTCATATGTGTTTGATATCTTTAATTTATTTTTAATGTGAAATCTGTAATGAAGTATTTAGCAAGGACATGTTTAGTACGTTATTTGCAGCCTTACTTGTGTACGGCACGCGTATCATACACGCTAGTACTCTGTAACGGTATGGCTGTTTAGGGTATGTTGTCGTCATTGCTCTTCCCTCGCACTGATAACTTGTTTCTTCCTGTATATCCTTGTATCAATCTCTTTGAATTTTTGTGACTTTCTTTCACGGAAACTTTAGTTATAAAAGCTCCCTGTCTGTTGAAATAAAGTTAGTTACCATTACGCCGATGTGGTAACGTCCCTGATTTGTGAACGCCAGACTGGGGTTCGAGTCCCGCTCAAACTCGTTAGTTTTTTTGGTCGCTGCAAAAATGGGGGTTTAGGGGACCCTATAGGTCTATCTGCTGAGTCATCAGTAGCCTTTGCCTGGCCCTCCTTGGTCCTAGGATAGGTGTAGAGGGGCTTGGGCGGTGATCATATTATATAAGTACAGCCTTTAGGGCATTGTCCTGCTTGATAGGGCAATGTCACTGTCCCTTGCCTCAGCCATTCATGAACGGCCTTTAAACCTTCGAACTGGTGCATCCGCACACCAGATACAATTGTCAAAGTTTTCGACACGATTTGATGCCTTCAGTTTCGATGTCTCGGATTGTTTGGTATGTTAAACATGTCTTGTGAATTCTAGGTGGATATTCTCCCTTTTAAGAATTTCCTTGCAGTTATTAATGCATTGTTTCCTGCATAATATTTGTTTCCTTACAAGAATTAATGGTAATATCCCTTAATTAGATTCAATTTTAGATAACTGAATGGGTAAGAATTATTTTCTAAATATATATATATATATATATATATATATATATATATATATATATATATATATATATATATATACATATATATATATATATATATATATATATTTATATATTTATATATTTATATATTTATATATATATATATATATAT
>NC_090752.1:61699558-61704558 GCF_036898095.1 Palaemon carinicauda | reverse complement strand
TTTTTGTCTCAACAAAAGTCTAAAATTTAGTCTTCCACTGTCTTAGGTTAGAGTTCTCTTTACTTGGGGGTACACTCGGGCACACTATTCTATTTAATTTCTCTTCCTCTTGCTTTGTTAGTTTTCATAGTTTATATAGGAGATATTTATTTTAATGTTGTTAGTGTTCTTAAAACATTTTAATTTTCCTTGTTTCCTTTCCTCACTGGGCTATTTTCCCTGTTGGAGCCCTCGGGCTTATAGCCTCCTTCTCTTCCAACTAGGGTTGTAGCTTAGTAAGTAATAATAATAATATAATAATGATGATGATGATGATGATGATGATGATAATGATAATAATAATAGTAATAGCAATAGTAATAATAAATCAATATTTTCACAAAATAGAACCATATGAATACTTAAATTACAATCAACTACGAGTCTGGAAGTTTTATTTTGTATAATATACCAATTTTTTTCATTATTTAACTTTAAATTAGAACCCTGGCTATAAAATCATATTTGTCACTTTTTACTTCACTATAGTCGCCACAGAGATTCTGGGTGAAATAGGCCCCACCCCCTTGATGACGTCAAAGTCAATCATGCTGCCTCACACGTTGGCAGCGGCCACAATACATTCCCCTACAAATTTTGAACTATCCTAACGTGTAATCGCTCGAAGGAGATGTGTATTGACCAATGTTAACGTGGGAGAGAACGGGATTGGCTGTGACGTCATCAGGGGGGTGTTTTACTTCGCCAGAAATCTTTCGAGACAACGTGACTGTCTATGACGTCATCAGGGGGGTGGAGCTTATTTTACCCGGAATTTTTGTGGCGACTATAAGTAAATTCTATTAATTGAGAATCCTCAGTCGAGACATTGATTCCATACGCCAACAATAGCTAATTGCAAAATCGACATTGATGTTATTTGCATTCAATATTATGTCGGAAACGCCGTTCTAAGTTCTTTTATCTGAAGCAGTAACTGTTAATGCGTCTTCAAAGGAACTGTGTTTTCGTAGTCGATGTCGTATTTAATGTTTCTTAATGGTTTCTGTCAGATGATATATTCTTAGAAATATTTTTTTTTATGTAATTATTGAAGGTCTATTGGACGTTGCAAAAAGAAAAATTGTTTATTATGATTGCAATCAAACACGTAACGCCATTAATATTTCCGAATATCCCGACAGTTCCGAAAACAGAAAATGTAGCGAAAAATTAAATCAATGATATACTAAAAATATTAATTATTTAAATGTATTTTATTTACTAAAACATATAACAATTAAAATTTTTGATTAAAAGTTTCATATTTAATTGATGGAATTTATATGATCTTCAAAATTTAGTTTATAGACTTAAGATATTATAGATATTTACTGAAACCCCAATGATGGTAACGTAAAAAATCATATTAATGAAGAATATATTAATGATATTTATATTGAAACTGGGTTGATTTTCATTTGATTATATATATATATATATATATATATATATATATATATATATATATATATATATATATTATATATATATATATATATTATATATATATATATATATACATATATGTATATGTATATATATATTATGTATATGTATATATATATATATATATATATATATATATATATATATATATATATATATATATATATATATATATATGCACACACACACACACACACACACACACACACACACACACACACACACACACACCAACAGCTGTAACTAGTCCACTGCAGGACAAGGGCCTCAAATCTAATGATGGTCTTTCCATGCCAGTCCACACCCGCAAACTTTCATAGTTCTTCAATCCATCGTCTTCTCTTCCTTCCCTTGCTCCTTTTGCAATCTCTAGGGACCCATTCTGTTATTCTTAATGTCCATCTATTACCTGTGAATCTCATTAGATGTCCTGACCATGTCCATTTATTTTTCCTTAAGGTTATTAGAATATCTTGTATTAAAAAACAAAATACGTCATTACCATTTGGACAAGTGATGTGCGAGTACCAAAAAAAAAAAAAAAAAAAAAAAGACAATTACGGTGACAATCAGTAGAACGCAGACCTCCGCCTCGACAGCTTATTTCTCAAACTCTAGCTTGACCTTGACCTTTGATCTCAAAATGTATTAATTTGGTTGGATTTTGATACACTCAAATAAGAATCAAGTTTGAAGTCTGTGACAATGATGTCTAAACTTATGGCTGATTACGTGAATTGGACATTTGGTTAATCATGACCTTGGCCTTTAGCCTTGACCTTCCAAAATTCAATCATTTGCAGTTTATTACATAACAGTTAATACCTGCAAGTTTCATTACTACACGATTTAAAGTGAAGCCAGGAAGCTGTTCACAAAGAAACACACAAACAAGGGGTAAAACATAACCTCCTTCCACTTCGCTGGCGAAAGTAGATATTCAAGATTTATCGTGTGAAGTAAGACTGAAAAATCTAAAACAAATCTGAAAACGAACAAGAGAAGATTCAAATTCCCTTCTTCACTCGGATCCCTCCCCTGGAATAATTCATGCATTTTGAAGTGACGTGATTGATAACTTGACAAATTTTCCCGATTATTAATTCATCCTTTCATATAAAAATGTCCCAAGCCTCTTCCATGCCCTTCTTGTCCCAACATGATGTCCCAATATGAATTTCCAGCGGAGACATCAAAGGCAGCCTTTGAAATTGTTATTCAATTAATATCATTCGATTAAACCGAATCTTTGAACGTTTTCTAGAATCGTTCATTAGTTCATTAATAAAAAGGATTTTAAATCTAATGTTCTAATGAAATTACTCATATGTAAAGGTGGAGTCTGCGCTGAGGTAATTGACCTTACTCTAGGCTATTTTGACAACGATGAATTACTTTTATATCTGTGTAATATCCAATCACCCACTCATGAGATTGTGTGTGTATGTATATATGTATATATATATATATATATATATATATATATATATATATATATATATATATATATATATATATATATATATATATATATATATGTATATGTATATGTATATGTATATATATGTATATACATATATGTATATATATATATATATATATATATATATATATATATATATATATATATATATATATATATATATATATATATATATATATATTTCTTTTTGTTTTCAAGCAGACTTGAATGGAATTGTTAAACAGCATACGTGATAAATTGCCAATTATAATTACAATATTTATGATAATTGTAGTGATTTTCCAGTTTCTTAGGGATGGAAGAAGAAAAATATATTAACACCAACAAATTTCGTCCCCAAATTTGTATTTCGATCCTCATAGATTATTGCTTCTTATCAGTCATAAGGTACAGTTGGAAACAGGAATTCCTGGTGCACCTCACTCTGAGGAAGTGTACTTACATCCCGGCGAGTAGCCAAACAGATAGTGTAGGTCGAGGTGACGGAATTGAGGGTGGGATAATATGCACTCCCTCAGAGCAAGGCATACCAGGAAGCCCTGTGTCCTACTGTACATGTTTGAAATTTCCTTAAAAAATATTGACTTTTTACGTACTGATGTTAACCAACACATGTCCCTCATGGGCGATCTGCTGGACTGGGATTCGAGTCATGCTCAAGCTCGATAGTTTCTTGTAGTGTCTGCAATCTCGCTATCCATGTGAGCTAAGGTACGGGGGTCTGGGGGAGTCTATGGCTCTACCTACTAAGTCATCAGCACACGTTGCCTGCCCTCCCTAGTCCTAGTTTGTGTGGAGAGTGGGTAAGGGTACTGATCATATGTATATGTGGTCGGTTTCTTGGGCGTTGTCCCTTGCCTCTGCCATTCATGAGCGACCTTTAAATCTTTATCGTCCTACTAGCTACGGCATTGTCACTGCCCCTTGCCTCTGCCATTCATGAGCAACCTTTAAATCTTTATCGTCCTACCAGCTACGGCATTGTCACTGCCCCTTGCCTCTGCCATTCATGAGCGACCTTTAAATCTTTATCGTCCTACCAGCTACGGCATTGTCACTGCCCCTTGCCTCTGCCATTCCTTTAAATCTTTATCGTCCTACCAGCTACGGCATTGTCACTGCCCCTTGCCTCTGCCATTCATGAGCGACCTTTAAATCTTTATCGTCCTACCAGCTACGGCATTGTCCCTGCCCCTTGCCTCTGCCATTCATGAGCGACCTTTAAATCTTTATAGTCCTACCAGCTACGGCATTGTCACTGCCCCTTGCCTCTGCCATTCCTTTAAATCTTTATCGTCCTACCAGCTACGGCATTGTCACTGCCCCTTGCCTCTGCCATTCATGAGCGACCTTTAAATCTTTATCGTCCTACCAGCTACGGCATTGTCACTGCCCCTTGCCTCTGCCATTCCTTTAAATCTTTATCGTCCTACCAGCTACGGCATTGTCACTGCCCCTTGCCTCTGCCATTCATGAGCGACCTTTAAATCTTTATCGTCCTACCAGCTACGGCATTGTCACTGCCCCTTGCCTCTGCCATTCCTTTAAATCTTTATCGTCCTACCAGCTACGGCATTGTCACTGCCCCTTGCCTCTGCCATTCATGAGCGACCTTTAAATCTTTATCGTCCTACCAGCTACGGCATTGTCACTGCCCCTTGCCTCTGCCATTCCTTTAAATCTTTATCGTCCTACCAGCTACGGCATTGTCACTGCCCCTTGCCTCTGCCATTCATGAGCGACCTTTAAATCTTTATCGTCCTACCAGCTACGGCATTGTCACTGCCCCTTGCCTCTGCCATTCCTTTAAATCTTTATCGTCCTACCAGCTACGGCATTGTCACTGCCCCTTGCCTCTGCCATTCATGAGCGACCTTTAAATCTTTATCGTCCTACCAGCTACGGCATTGTCACTGCCCCTTGCCTCTGCCATTCCTTTAAATCTTTATCGTCCTACCAGCTACGGCATTGTCCCTGCCCCTTGCCTCTGCCATTCATGAGCGACCTTTAAATCTTTATCGTCCTACCA
>NC_090752.1:61683626-61691126 GCF_036898095.1 Palaemon carinicauda | reverse complement strand
TGGGGAGTGCGAAGAGCATGCCCAAACCATCTCCATCTACCCCTCACCGTGATCTCGTCCACATATGGCACTCGAGTAATCTCTTGTAGTTTCATTTCTAATCCTGTTCTGCCATTTAACTCCCATTTAAGAGAGAACCATTAAACAATAACAATAAACAATTATTTTCCGGAAGGATAAACAAACATTCCTTCTATGCATTCCCCTCAGAGAGGTTAATAAATGAGCCACAGATCATGTTCCTAGTCTCCATAAAAGTAGCTACAAATACCGGCGAGTTCCAATCCTCCGTTTTCTACGGCTTCAGATATAGACACAACAAAATCGAATCCTCCGTTTTCTATGACAATGGCTCTGATATGGACGCTAACAAAATAGGGTAGTAGCTACAAATACTCGTGGGTCGTTATCCATGTGTTTAAAGGTTTAAAGGCCGCTCATGAATGGCAGGGGCAAGGGACAGTGACATTACCCTATCAAGCAAGACAATGCCCTAGAGACTGACTATATATATATATACATATGATCAGTGCCCAAGCCCCCTCTTCCACCCGAGCTAGGACCCAGGGAGAGCCAGGCAATGGCTGCTGATGGCTCGGCGAATAGTATTTTAGGCTCGCCAAATCACACATCCTTAGCTCAAAAGGATGGTGAGGTTGCAGCGATCAGAGGAATTAACGAGCTTGAAAGGTGCTTGAACCCCAGTTTGGCGATCACCAGTCAAGGAAGTTACCAATTAGGCCACAGCAACGTAAGAGTAGCGAGAGAAACGTGTACGTATGATATACTGCAAATTTTACCAGTTAGCCCAAGATGGAGTAAATTTTCCCCGTTTTCTATGATTCTGATTGAGTTAGGACCTAACTCAACCAGAATCATAGGTCAATGAGGTGGAAGGATTGTTCACTGGGTCAAAACCACATTTTGGGTTAAATAGAAATCATTCTGTGGATAGGGTTGTGGTGGCCGTTGTGGTAACGTCCCTGTCTGGTAATCGCGAAACTGGGGTTTGTCCCCCGCTCAAACTCGTTTGTTCCTTTGGTAACGGCAACCCCACCATCCGTGTGAGCTAAGAAAGAGGGGGTTTGCAGGAGCCAATAGATCTCTGTTGAGTCATCAGCAGCCATTGCACAGAAGCATATTCCCCGGTAAACAGCTTAAACTCACGGTCCCGGGCTGGGGTCGATCTGCTGCCATGCGAATGCTAGGCGAAGGTGTTACCACTGTACTATGTTTTAATGGAACCAGGGTGCATGTTCTGTATTTACAAGAAGTCTCTCTCTCTCTCTGGAAAACTATTTCCTGGATATTTTTCCTTTTATCTTTTCTTTCAGTTAGACTCTCTCTCTCTCTCTCTCTCTCTCTCTCTCTCTCTCTCTCTCTCTCTCTCTCTCTCTCTGGAAAACTATTTCCTGGATATTTTTCCTGTTATCTTTTCTTTCAGTTCGAGTCTCTCTCTCTCTCTCTCTCTCTCTCTCTCTGGAAATCTATTTTCTGGATCTTCTTCCTCTGTTATCTTTTCTTTCTGTTCTATTGACAAATTAATCAGGTAATAAAAGGAAAGGTTTTCCTTCTCTTGTTAGGGCTGTTTGAGGTTTCAATTTAGCAATAGGTTCTAGTTTGTCTTTGTGATGAGATAAAGAGATTTTGGATAGATATTTTCTTCCGGTTTATTAAAATTATTAGTTTAGTTTTTTTAATCATTCCGTATATGTGTATATATATGTGTATATATATATACACATAAATATATATATAATGTATATATATATATATATATATATATATATATAGATATGTATATATATATATGTATGTATATGTATATGTATATATATGTATGTATATGTATGTAAATATATATGTATGTATATGTGTTTATATGTGTATATATATGTATATATAATATTCATATATATAATATATAATCATATATTTTATATATAATAAAGTATATATATTATATATAATTATATATATAATTATGTATATTGTATATATATAATTATATATATATATATATATATATATATATATATATATATATATGTGTGTATATATAATATACATATATATATATATCATATATATTATATATAATATATTATATATATAATTATGCATATATATATGTTATATATATTTTATATATTATATATATATATATTCATATATGATTAAATTATATATAATATATATATAATTAAATATATATATATAATATCTATATAACTAAATATATATATATATATAATATGTAATATATATATATATATATATATATATATATATGTATATATATATATATATATATATATATATATATATATATGTATACAGTATATATATAAATATATATTATGTATGTATGTATGTATATAATTATAAACCCCAGGTGTTGATTTCCGACGCCACGTTGGATTTCAATTCAGTTCTGCAAATTTGTTGCTCATTTACAGATTTGTATGCAAATGGCAGCAAATTGGTCCCAAGGTTAATTCCAACCAATCCTATCTTATTTGGTGGCAGCCATCTTGCCCATCTGTGCGCATGCGCCTTTGTGTCATCTACTTTTGACACGAAGTAACGCTACCTCTAATGGCAAAGACACTTAAATATGTTATACTTAAAGCTAAAAGATTAATATAAGCATACAAATGAAAATGGAAAGTTTAAGGAACAAATTCGGATTTAGGAAATAATCTGGTTTTTTATCAAATGTAGTAATTTGAATAAAATTAATAAGTTTAAAATTCAAAATGAAAAGGTTAAGAAACAAATAAGGAATTAAAAACATACTGAATTAAAAGCATACTCTGCCTTTATATCAAATGGAGTAATTTGCTCAATTTCTCCACTGGTCACTTAAAACGAAAATATTTGTTTAATTCGCAAAGTTGAGTGAAATTCACCATGTTGAGTAAAAAAAAAAAAAACGCTTTAAACGTTACTTTTTTTAGGAGAGGTCATATGGAATAGTTTTGTGATGATATGAAGGGGAAGAATACTCAATATTAAACAAAAAAGAAGTGATAATGAAGTAACATGTATTTGAATAAAATCCCAGATAAACCATCCCATGAATATTGTTTTAATAATCGCACTGTGGGTTTCAAAGTGCGCATTTTTGCCTAATATACTAGAATGCTTTCTCATATATAAGAAAAATGTCTTCATATAAGAGGAGAATAGCCACTGAACAATTACAGTGCAGTAGTTAATATCTTTAGTACCTTATATTTTACCTATATATACATAATTACATACTGAAATTATTTAATCTTCACTTTCTGAACATTTAAAAAATGAAGATTTAAATTTCTTCATGGAAGATTTAATATCATTAATGAATGAAATTCGATACATCCCATTTGATGAATAATACTTCTCATTAGTTTTCTGAATTAATTTCAATTCTTAGATATTTTCAATTTCTTTAACCAAAATGAATGTCTTTATCCTTGTGAAAAGATGAAAATAATTGAATTTTGACGACTCGTTTTTTCTCAGATCGCATGACATTTCCTTTGTAAAGAAATTAAATAAAACTTAATTTATTACAGACAAACATTTGATCATATAAGTTTGTTATAAAAGTATGGATGAGAGAGAGAGAGAGAGAGAGAGAGAGAGAGAGAGAGAGAGAGAGAGAGAGAGAGAGGTATATGTACAGAGAATATCAGAGCTATATATACACAGATCAGAGCTATGTATACAGATAGATAGAGAGAGAGAGAGAGAGAGAGAGAGAGAGAGAGAGAGAGAGAGAGAGAGAGAGAGAGAGAGAGAGAGAGAAATGAAATTGGCGATGGCCGTCTCCTGTTTGTAGTCTGGACTCTGGCAAGATCAGCTTACTGCCGCAGGTGTATTGGGCGCCTTAAAACAAGTCGTAACTACCACCTTAGTCCTTTTTTGGGGGAAAGGGCGAATTCCTGAAGGCAAGAGCCACAGCAGAATGACCTCCCATTTTCTTTTATGAGGTTAAATTTGCCTCTTAAGCCAAAGAGTAACGCTCTAGACATCAGGACTCTGAAGGGAGACGATGTCCTTTATTGCAAGGTAGAGGAAAGGCGATGTTGGTTGGACTGCTGAGGGTCGTTGATAAGCAAGAATGCGAAAGGGTTATGTTCAGTATCGGCGTATGGAGGAAACATAATATGTTCATTAAGGAGTAAACATAATTTGTTAGTGTTAACTTTTTAGTAGGAATAACAAGTGGGATTCTTCCAGTAATTTTATATCATGCAATGTTGGTTATATTTCTTTCTTCAGTAACTTTATTTCATCAGTTATTTGGGTAATTTTCTTGGTTAGGAAGGTATAAGCTGAAAAATCATCATCGATTGTAAGAATATTCCACATGAATCCATTGTAGCTCAACATGAGAAAAATAATAGTAATAATAATAATAATAATAATAATAATAATAATAATAATAATAATAATAATAATAATTTATTATTATTATTATTATTATTATTATTATTATTATTATTATTATTATTATTATTATTATTATTATTATTATTGTTGTTGTGGTAGGAGACCCTCTTTTAGGCAGGTTGAGTTAAAAGTAATGGCTGCATCGGCAGAGTTTATTTTCTTATCCAATTTTTCTATTTTCCGGATAATTCTCTTCTCTAGAGCGCTACAATCAGCCAGCAGACTTGAAAAATTCATCAGTCGGGTGAATGACAAAATCGGGAAGACTTTTCAAGTATATTCTCACAAAATACAAGTAAAACTTTGGTACAGAATAGTAAAAACTACGACGCGTTTCGAGGATAAGTCCTTCCTCTTCTTCAGGTAGAGAGTGAGTTGGATGCTGCAGTCGGGTGGTATTTATACCCAGGATCAGGATTAAAAGTGAAAGGGCTGGAATTTTCATCGGTTTTCATTGGTTGATCGGAGCTGATATGATATGGTGTCTGGTGTACGATGATCTCGGCCGGGAATACTAGTCTGTGACGTCATCGGGGGACCTGAGTTTTGATTGGCTGAGGCGCGCTCTGAGCCAGCCAGGCTGCTCTCCCGCTCAGAAAAGTGTCCCACGTGGCTGAGATCATGTCTTACTTCGGCGTCAAAATTCGGGGTATTTTCGTGGTTGGTAGTGTCTTCATTAGGTCTTCCTTGATGGGGGTTTCTTGATGTATCAATACGACGGCTTGACGGTAACAAAAACATCTCTTGGGTCGTATTAAGGGTGGGTTTATCTCGCTGTATCAGTAGAGCTTCTAGGATGCGTAGACGTCGACTATCTGGGGCGCTACCGATAATCTTGGTGTTACTGACGATATCAGCTCGACAAATAGGGGTGTTATGTCTTTGTAGGGCATGATTCTTTATAGCCCCTTGCTGTACGTGGCAAGAAATTCTCTTGGAAAGACGCATAGTTGTCATGCCAATATAATTTCCGGGACAACCACGGATAGGGCATTGATATGCATAGACAACATTCGTTTTCTTTAAGAAATCTTGCTCTGGGGGCGCTGGGTTATTCCTCATAATAAGGCTTTTCGTCTTGGCCGTTTGGTAATATATAATGAAGTCTAATTTCTGGGTGTCTTCAGTAGGGGATACATTATTCTTGATGATTTCTTTCATTGCCTTCTCGTCTTGCAGGTAATTCGGATGCATATGTCCTTTGTAAAATAGCTTGATGTTATTGCTACTGTCGATTCTCTCGGCGGGGTTGGATTCGTACCACTTGTCTACTGCTTTCCTGACTTCCTTTTGGACGTGCTTATTGGAGAATCCGTTGTTGACAAGTACTTGGGATATTCGGTCCAGTTCCTTGTGTGTGTCGCACCATGTGGAACAGTGCGACAGGGCCCTCCTGACGTAAGCCTTGATGGTAGAACTCTTATATCGGGTGGGGCACTCACTGTCTCCATTCAAGCACATGCCTAGGTTTGTGGGTTTGGTATACACTGTGGTCCGAAATCCATTCTCCGTCGAGGTGACTAGGACATCCAGGAACGGGAGGCGATTATCTTGGCTGTGTTCGAGGGTGAAACGGAGTACACTATGGTCCTCAAACATCCTCCTCAAAGTCTCGATTTCATCACTTGATCTTGCTTTCACAAAGGTATCGTCTATGTACCTAAAGTACAGAAAGGGGCATTCTACACGGGAGAACACTCTCTCTTCTACAATTCCCATGTAAAAATTCGCGAATAGGACTCCCAGGGGTGAGCCCATCGCTACACCATCCTTCTGTAAGTAGGTATGCCCTCGATGGGTGGTAAAGGGGGCCCTCTTCGTACAGATGGCTAGGAGGGTCCGAAGGGCTGGTTCAGGGATGTTCAGAGATGGTGTAGAGTCGTCCCTATAGACTCTATCAGCGATAAGGTCTATGGTTTCGTCCACAGGCACGTTTGTGAATAAAGACTCTACATCCATCGATGCAATAACTCCATCACACGTAGAGTCCTTAATTTTATCCAGGAATTCAGTGGATGAAGCTACACAGTAACGATTTGGAATGTAGGGTGTCAGGATGGCATTCAGTCGTTTGGCAAGCTGGTAAGTCGGAGTAGGGCATTGACTTATAATGGGGCGTAGGAAGCTGTTCACAAAGACACACACAAACCAGGGTTAAAACATAACCTCCTTCCAACTTCGTTGGCGAAAGTAAATATTCAAGATTAACGTGTGAAGTAAGACTGAAAAATCTAAAACAAATTTGAAAACGAACAAGAGAAGATTCAAATTCCCTTCTTCACTCGGATCCTTCCCCTGGAATAATTCATGCATTTTGAAGTGACGTGATTGATAACTTGACAAATTTTCCCGATTATTAATTCATCCTTTCATATAAAAATGTCCCAAGCCTCTTCCATGCCCTTCTTGTCCCAACATGATGTCCCAATATAAATTTCCAGCGGAGACATCAAAGGCAGCCTTTGAAATTGTTATTCAATTAATATCATTCGATTAAACCGAATCTTTGAACGTTTTCTAGAATCGTTTATTAGTTCATTAATAAAAAGGATTTAAAATCTAATGTTCGAATGGAATTACTCATCTGTAAAGGTGGAGCCTGTGCTGAGGTAATTGACCTTACTGGAGGCTATTTTGACAACGATGAGCCACTTTTATATTTGTGTAATATCCAATAACCCACTTATGAGCTTGTGTGTGTATGTATATATGTATATATGTATATATATATATATATATATATATATATATATATATAATGTATAGTGTTTATATATATATAGTATATACAATGTATATAGCCTATATAATGTATAGTGTGTGTATATACAGTATATACAATGTATATAGCCTATATAATGTGTAGTGTGTATATACAGTATATACAATGCATATATTTTATAGATATATATATATATATATATATATATATATATATATATATATATATATATATATATATATATATATATATATATATATATATATATATATATAGTGTGGGTATGTGTGTTTATTGTATATGAAAGAAATTACAAAGTGATTAAAAACCCAAGC
>NC_090752.1:61673626-61678626 GCF_036898095.1 Palaemon carinicauda | reverse complement strand
GCCTCCAACCCATAGTCGTCACCCTTACATATCGTTCTAAAGAAAGACGGCTCCCTCCGTCCGTGCGGGGATTACAGGCGCCTGAACATGCAAACAGAACCGGATCACTACCCCCTCCCAACCATTGCCGACGTGACCACCTACCTGCACAAAGCGAAGGTTTTCTCTACGCTCGACCTCCTGAAGGGGTATTATCAGGAGCCTACGAATCCAGAAGACATCCCCAAGACCGCCATCACCACTCCGTTTGGTACATACACCTTCAATTACTCCTGTTTTGGCCTTCGTAATGCTGGGGCCACGTTTCAACGTCTCATGGATGGCATCTTAGGGGACCTCCCTTTCTGTGTATGTTATGTGGACGACATACTTGTGTTCTCCTCCTCAAAAGAGGAACACCTCCGTCACCTGCGCATCGTGCTCGACCGCCTGCAACAAAACAGCCTTGTAGTCCGGTATGACAAGTGTACCTTTGGCGCCAACGAAGTGCCGTTCTTAAGGCACCGCATCACTCCTGAAGGATTCCGTCCCCTCCCTGAGAAGGTAGCAGCTGTTCAGAACTTCCCCGCGCCCTCGACCGTCAAAGCTCTGCAGGAGTTCTTGGTCATGATCAACTATTATCACCGTTTTCTGCCAGCCATTGCCGCCACTCTTGCTCCCCTCTACGCCTCCTTCAAGGGCAAGCCAAAGGACCTGAAGTGGGGTCCCCTTCAAGAAGCAGCCTTCTGCAATGCAAAGAAAGTCCTATCAACTGCTGCGGCTCTCACTTTTCCTATCCCACATGCGTTCTCCTTCTCTCCACCGATGCCAGCGACGTCGCTATTAGTGTAGTTCTCGACCAGGTGGTCAACGGCTTGCCCTGCCCATTGACCTTCTTCAGCAGAAAACTGTCCAAGGCAGAATCGGGTTATTCTACCTTCGATCGAGAATTGCTGGTGGTGCACTTGGCTGTCCGTCACTTTCGTCATTTCTTAGAAGGTACGCCCTTCGTCATTCGCACAGTCCACATGCCTCTGGTGCACGCCTTTACTCAACAGTCTAACGCCTGGTCCGCCTGGCAACGCCGACATCTCTCCGCCGTGGCTGAATACAATTGCACCCTTCAATATGTCCCTGGGAAAATGAATCCCGTTGCCGATGCCCTGTCAAGAAACACGTTGGCTGCCGTTCAACTGGGATTGGATTACAACGCCCTGGCTGAAGCCCAACGACAGGATCCAGAATATCAAGCATGTATGACATCCTGCACGTCCCTCCGTTGGGAAGACTTCCCCCTTGAAGACTCCAACACCACCCTCCTCTGTGACGTCAGTACTGGCAGACCATGACCTTGGATTCCTGCTCCCATGCGCCGAAAGGTGTTTGATTTAATTCACGGCCTTTCACATCCTTCGTGCCGTTCTACTGCACAGATGCTGAGGGCAAAGTTCATTTGGCACGGCATTTCTAAGGATGCTAAGGATTGGGTCCGCGCCTGTACTTCTTGCCAAACTTCCAAAGTACATTCACACACGGATTCAGGAGTGGACACCTTTCCCCAACCTCAGTGTCGTTTCGCACACATTCACGTCGACGTTGTAGGCCCCCTACCCACATCACAAGGACATCGTTACCAGTTTACCGTCATCGACCGCTCCACCCGTTGGCCTGAAGCCATTTCCATGGAAACTGCAACGTCTGCCTTATGTACATCTGCCTTACTCTCTGGATGGATTGCAAGATTTGGTATCCCTGAGCATATTACTTCTGACAGGGGAACCACTTTCACCTCTCAATTGTGGACATCATTAGCGAATCTTCTGGGCATCACCCTACATCAAACAACGACCTACAACCCCGCTGCCAATGGAATGGTTGAACATTTTCATCGCACCCTCAAAGCAGCTTTGATGTCCCGCTGCAAGGATTGCAACTGGTTTACTCAGCTTCCCTTGTTCCTCCTGGGACTAAGGACCACTCCTAAAGACGCCCTCGACGTCTCGGCAGCTGAAATTGTGTATGGCGACCCGTTGGTTGTCCCTGCCGAATTTTTTCTTTTTACAACCTCCTTCGATGATCTCCAGCGCATACGTCACGTCGTGGGAAAATTTCCTCCGTGCCGCCAGACTTACAAACCTCCTGCGAAGCATCACATACCAACAGACTTGCACTCTGCAACGCACATCTTCCTGTGCAACGACACTACCAAGCCACCGCTAACGCCCCCTTACACGTGCCCTTTCCTTGTGATCCAATGCAGTCCGAAAGCATTCCTACTAAACATTCGTGGCACAGAAGACTGGGTCTCCATTGATCGTCTAAATCCTGCTTATCTACTGCCAGATGACTCGCCTACAGTTCGCCTCTCTAGATCAGGGCGCCCTATTTAACATGTACAGTATGTCATTTTAGGGGGGAGCCTTGTACCAACCATGTGTCACACGATCGTACATAAATTATTTTGTATATATTATGCTTGTATCTGCGCTCTTCCCTCGCACTAAAAAGAATCAGAATAAACATGTCTGCGTTTTTCCTCTCTAACATTGTCGGTATCTCGAACATGAAAATTCCTGTTGCCTTGAGGTTTTGTATATAAAGAATAGTCTTCTTTAATAAAGTTACTCAGTTGATTGCATCCTGCCTTTGAGTCATAACCTTTCTCTTGGCCGTCACAATGTCATCTCCAGCTGATGCCTGCATTGTAAAGACCCCGGAAAGTACATCACTAAGAATGAGAGAGAGAGAGAGAGAGAGAGAGAGAGAGAGAGAGAGAGAGAGAGAGAGAGAGAGAGAGAGAGAGAGAGAGAGAGGGAGAGAGAGAGAGAGAGAGAGAGAGAGAGGTTTATTAAATATTAAATGGTGAGTCTGTTGAAAAAACTGTTCTTTCATAGAAAATGGCTGTTCCCTTATCCTTTTTTTTTTAATACTTGAGCAAACTTGACATTCCTGTTTGCCAGAGTCAAAGAGAGTAGGTGTTAATGGACTTTCGTTACATTATCTTTAAACGGTGTTTTTTTATTCTGTTTAAAAAGGGGGATATTATGATAGAAAATAAAGGGAAGTAAAGGCTAGAGAGAGAGAGAGAGAGAGAGAGAGAGAGAGAGAGAGAGAGAGAGAGAGAGAGAGAGAGTCTGTCCGTCTGTCTGTCTATCTGTCTGCGTTTGTCTGTCTGTGTCTGTCTGTCTGTGTGTGTCTATTTGTGTGTGTCTCTGTGCCTGTCTATCTGTGTTTGTCTGTGTCTATCTGTATATTTGTGTCTGTGTGTCTATGTGTGTCTGTGTCTGTCTGTCTGTCTGTGTGTATCTGTCTGTCTATCTGTCTATCTCTGCCTCTGTCTGTCTGTTTGTCTGTGTCTCTGAGTCTGTCTGTCTGTGTCCATTATACTGACTTTTCTGCGCTATTCCATGCTTTCAGCAGACTCGCGAAATACCCAACCAGCGCCAAAAAAAAAAAAAAAAAAAATCGACTGTTGTTTTCCGAATGAAATGAAAATATTGACGCATGGCGGCAAATCGCTTCAGGAATGCGTTTGTTGGCCCCATAAACTTCTCTTTGGAGGTTTCATCACATTCAAAGCGAAATCACTCTCTTTTACGAATTGAATTTTCCATTTTCCTATTTCTATAAATATATTTAGCATTCTAACCGTTAAGGATATTTTTGTATATCCAAAAATTTTATAATTTATGTATGAAAGACTTATTTTTAATATTGTTACTGATCTTGAAATATTTTCAGTTGTTCATTATTTCTCTCGTAGTTTATTTCCTTATTTCCTTTCCTCACCGAGCTATTTTCCTTGTTAGAGCCTTTGATCTTATAGCATCTTGCTTTTCCATTTAGTGTTGTAGCTTAGTAAGTAATAATAATAATAATAATAATAATAATAATAATAAGTGTAGGACAGGCTATAAATTACTAAGGTGGTTCCTTGGTCTCTATTACTGAATGTTCCAATGGCACTCATTACATCTCAAAGGACCTCTTGTACAATGAAGTCTGTTTTGATCGTTCCCTCGGCTGAACATTTCGTGACTAAACTTTTAAACATGAAGTTTGCGGTTTCAACAGGTTCCCTTTTTATGCTTATATTTTTTTATCGACTTTTTATATGTTCGGTTACTTTTATTCCATGAGGTTGATGCGAGTAACTTTAGCTTTTCCATCAGGTGTCATTTTAATCATTCTCCAATCTAGTGACATTATATTAGGGAATTCTCTCTCTCTCTCTCTCTCTCTCTCTCTCTCTCTCTCTCTCTCTCTCTCTGATACTTTAGTTAAATGTTTTTGTATCGTTCGAGTATTTCATGTAAGCAACCTCTCTCTCTCTCTCTCTCTCTCTCTCTCTCTCTCTCTCTCTCTCTCTCTCTCTCTCTCTCTCTCTCTCGCTACGAATTTAACATACAAGCTGTATCTTTTATGATTATATCATGTACCCAACCCCCCCCTCTCTCTCTCTCTCTCTCTCTCTCTCTCTCTCTCTCTCTCTCTCTCTCTCTCTCTCTTTCCAGATTTCACCTGGATGTAGTGGCAATCAGCTTCGTATATTTCCAAAGGAATGCGGTGTAAAGGGTTCAAGGTCTTTGTAAAGGTCTATATTAGGCAATACTGTCTGTCTTCTTATTTACTCTCAGTCCTCAAAAGCCTTCAACCTTTTTCTTCAACCATCTTTGTTTCTCCTTCTCAAACTTCCAAAAGTGCCACGTTTCATGAAAGCATTCCTTTTTTATATACTGTTACTTCTTCTTCTCTCTCTCTCTCTCTCTCTCTCTCTCTCTCTCTCTCTCTCTCTCTCTCTCTCGTTAATACTTTAAATACATGTTTATTTTAATTCTTCATTACTTGTATCGTTATGTTTATTTCCTTATTTCCTCTCCTTACTGGGCTATTTTTCCCTGTTGGAGCCTTTGGGCTTATAGCATATTGCTTTTCTAACTAGTGTTTTACTTTAGCTAATAATAATAATAATAATAATAATAATAATAATAATAATAATAATTTTTCTAGGTGATATTATA
>NC_090752.1:61658260-61665760 GCF_036898095.1 Palaemon carinicauda | reverse complement strand
TCGAGCTTGAGCGTGACTCGAATCCCAGTCCAGCAGATCGCCCATGAGGGACATGTGTTGGTTAACATCAGTACGTAAAAAGTCAATATTTTTAAGGAAATTTCAAACATGTACAGTAGGACACAGGGCTTCCTGGTATGCCTTGCTCTGAGGGAGTGCACATTATCCCACCCTCACTTCCGTCACCTCGACCTACACTATCTGTTTGGCTACTCGCCGGGATGTAAGTACACTTCTTCAGAGTGAGGTGCACCAGGAATTCCTGTTTCCAACTGTACCTTGTGACTGTTAAGAAGTAATAATCTATAAGGATCGAAATACAAATTTGGGGACGAAATTTGTTGTGTTAATATATTTTTCTTCTTCCCTCCCTAAGAAACTGGAAAATCACTACAATTATCATATTGTAATTATAATTGGCAATTTATCACGTATGCTGTTTAACAATTCCATTCAAGTCTGCTTGAAAAAAAAAAGAAATATATATATATATATATATATATATATATATACATATATATATATATATATATACATATATATATATACATATAGATATATATACATATATACATATAAATATATATACATATATACATTATATACATATATACATACATATATATATATATATATATATATATATGTATATATATATAGATAGATAGATAGATAGATAGATACAGTACATCTTAAAGAAATATGAAAATCTGAAAAATTAGGGACAGAGACAGGGCTTGAATTTTTAATAATTTTGTAATTTCTTTCATGCACAATATACATACATATCCACAATACACACACACACACACACATATATATATATATATATATATATATATATATATATATATATATATATACATATATACATACAGTATATATATGTATACATATATATATATATATATATATATATATATATATACATATATACATACACACACAATCTCATGAGTGGGTGATTGGATATCACAGCGCTGGCAAGGGCGACCGGGGAACAAGCAAAAATGCTGCCAGTGCTGTTATATACGATTACGTAAACCAGAAATACCGGGTTTTCAGAAAGTGCTTTCCGGACATAGTATAAGCTTGAAACTCTAAGATTTAGTTCTATTCAATTTAATTAGACGATCCTAAAAGTTTCAAGTCCCTATCTTATAAGGTTCAGGAAATATGACGTCAGAAATATGCAAAAAAATAGCAAAAATGACGTCAACTTTCATGTGTTCGATATAGAGTCATGGATAGACGCTCTTTAGCAAAGTTTCAACTCTATAATCTTAGCTTCTGAATGAGCTAGATAGCTGTTCGACCTCAGGTTTTGTAGATTATGTTTTAAATTGTGTATTAGGCTATGTGGGAATGTTTTGCGGTAATCACGAAGGCTGTAGTCACGTACTTAAGTTTCAAAAGGCATCAAACTGACATCTTTAAGCTAACTTTCAACGTTTATTTCTCAGCTTCTGAATAATAAGTTATAGACATGTTTGACCTCACATTTTGAAGATATGACTATAAACTAGTTAATCAATACGCTTGCGTAAAAAAAAAGAGTGATATTTTACCCAAAAACCGATAAATCGGTTGGAACTTTTGACCGGGGAAACGTCTGTCTATATCCGAACATAACTTGACAACAAAACGTTTACCCGATTGAGCGGTTTAAAGAATTGATATAAAAATTTTAACCGGGTGTCGCCGGTCGCTTGCTTTTGACATTACCCATAGTCATAAAACCAAAAAAAATCTGGGTAACGTACCTACAACTATAACGTTAGATAATAAAATAGCATACACGCCAACCTTTGATCACAGCGCTGGCAAGCGCGACCGGGGAACAAGCAAAAATGCTGCCAGTGCTGTGATCAAAGGTCGGCGTGTATGCTATTTCATTATTTAACGTTATAGTTGTAGGTACGTTACCCAGAATTTTTTTGTTTTATGACTATGGGTAATGTCAAAAGCAAGCGACCGGCGACACCCGGTTAAAATTTTTATATCAATTCTTTAAACCGCTCAATCGGGTAAACGTTTTGTTGTCAAGTTATGTTCGGATATAGACAGACGTTTCCCCGGTCAAAAGTTTCAACCGATTTATCGGTTTTTGGGTATTACACAGATATAAAAGTAACTCGCCGTTGTCAAAATAGCCTAAAGTAAGGTCAATTACCTCGGCTTAGGCTCCACCTTTACATATGAGTAATTTCATTAGAACATTAGATTTTAAATCCTTTTTATTAATGAACTAATGAACGATTCTAGAAAACGTTCAAAGATTCGGTTTAATCGAATGATATTAATTGAATAACAATTTCAAAGGCTGCCTTTGATGTCTCCGCTGGAAATTCATATTGGGACATCATGTTGGGACAAGAAGGGCATTGAAGAGGCTTGGGACATTTTTTGATGAAAGGATGAATTAATAATCGGGAAAATTTGTTAGTTATTAGTCACGTCACATCAAAATCCATGAATTATTCCAGGTGAGGGATCCGAATGAAGAAGGGAAATTGATTCTTCTCTTGTTCGTTTTTAGAATAAGTTTTAAATGTTTCAGTCTTACTTCACACGATAAATCTTGAATATTTACTTTCGCCAGAGAAGTTGGAAGGAGGTTATGTTTTACCCACTGTTTGTGAGTTTCTTTGTGAACAGCTTCCTGGTCACAATTTAAATTGTGTAGTAATGAAACTTGCAGGTATTAACTATTATCTAAAAAAATGTAAATGATCAAATTTTGGTAGGTGAAGGCTAAAGGCCAAGGTCATGATTAACCAAATGTCCAATTCACGTAATTAGCCATAAGTTTGAACATCATTGTCACAGACACTTCAAACTTGATTCATATTTGACTGTATGAAAATTCACGCAAATTAATACATATTAAGATCAAAGGTCAAGGTCAAGCTAGAGTTAGAGAAATAAGCTGTCGAGGCGGAGGTCTGCGTTCTACTGAGTGTCCCTCCTTTTTTTTTTTTTTTTTATGCACTCACACATTACTTGTCCAAATGGTAATGACGTATCTTTTTTTTTTAATACAAGATATTCTAATAACCTTAAAGAGAAATAAATGGACATGGTCAGGACATCTAATGAGATTCACAGATAATAGATGGACAATAAGAATAACAGAATGGGTTCCTAGAGATTGCAAAAGGAGCAAGGGAAGGAAGAGAAGACTATGGATTGAAGAACTACAAAATTTAGCGGGTGTGGACTGGAATGGGAAGACCATCAACAGATCTGAGGCCTTTGTCCTGCAGTGGACTAGTTACAGCTGCTGATACACACACACACACACACACACACACACATATATATATATATATATATATATATATATATATATATACTGTAGATCTTGAACTAGTTACAGCTGCTGATAATGTGTGTGTGGATATGTATATATATATATATATATATATATATATATATGTGTGTGTGTGTGTGTGTGTATACACACACACACACATATATATATATATATATATATATATATATATATATATATATATATATATAAAATCATATGAAAGTCAACCCAGTTTCAGTATAAATATCATTAATATATTATTCATTAATATAATTTTTACGTTATCATCATTGGGGTTTCTTAAAGACTTCAGTAAATATCTACAATATCTGAAGTCTATAAACTAAATTTTGAAGATCATATAAATTCCATCAATTACATATGAATTTTTTAAATAAAAATTTTAATTGTTATATGTTTTATTAAATAAAATACATTTGAATACTTAATATTTTTAGTATAACATTGATTTCGTTTTTCGCTACATTTTCCGTTTTCGAAACTGTCGGGATATTCGGAAATATTAATGGCGTTACGTGTTTGATTGCAATCATAATAAACAATTTTTATTTTTGCAACGTCCAATAGCCCTTCAATAAATTACATAAAAAAAAAAAAAACATTTCTAAGAGAATATATCGTCTGACAGAAACCATTAAGAAACATTAAATACGACATCGACTATGAAAACACAGTTCCTTTGAAGACGCATTAACAGTTACTGCTCCAGATAAAAGAACTCAGAACGGCGTTTACGACATAATATTGAATGCAAATAACATCAATGTCGATTTTGCAATTAGCTATTGTTGGCGTATGGAATCAATGTCTCGACTGAGGATTCTCAATTGATAGATTTTACTTATAGTCGCCACAAAAATTCCGGGCAAAATAAGCTCCACCCCCTGATGACGTCATACACAGTCACGTTATCTCGAAAAGATTTCTGGCGAAATAAGACACCCTCTGATGACGTCACAGCCAATCACGTTCTCTCCCACGTTAACATTGGTCAATACACATCTCCTTCGAGCGATTACACGTTAGGATAGTTCAAAATTTGTAGGGGAATGTATTGTGATCGCTGCTAACGTGTGAGGCAGCATGTTTGACTATTACGTCATCAAAGGGGTGGAGCCTATTTCTCCCAGAATCATTGTGGCCACTATAGTGATGCATAAAATGACAAATATGATTTTATAGCCAGGGTTCTAATTAAAAGTTAAATAATGTAAACATTTGATATATTATACAACATAAAACTTCCAGACTCGTAGTTGATGGTAATTTAAGTATTCATATGGTTCTATTTTGTGAAAATATTGATTTAATATTATTATTATTATTATTATTATTATTATTATTATTATTACTTACTTACTAAGCTACAACCCTAGTTGGAAGAGAAGGAGGCTGTAAGCCCGAGGGCTCCAACAGGGAAAATAGCCCAGTAAGGAAAGGAAACAAGGAAAATTAAAATATTTTAAGGACACTAACAACATTAAAATAAATATCTCCTATAACTATGAAAACTAACAAAACAAGAGGAAGAGAAATTAAATAGAATAGTGTGCCCGCGTGTGCCCTCAAGTAAAGGGAACTCTAACCTAAGACAGTGGAAGACTAAATTTAGACTTTTGTTGAGACTAAGAATTCTGATGTCTATTGTTCACCATTCATTTTGACAGTAAACAGCCTTTTGATATTTACGAAGCAAATCTAAAAGCATTTAATGCACAGTAATTTGTCTGTGATATTACTCAATATTTATGAGTGATTTTAGATCAACTGTGTTATGGACACTGATAATGCTACCTCAGACACTTAAATTTCATTGATTCTACGAAGGAATGATATTGACTTCCTGGAACTATAAGGTAATTTCTCGCATCGATACATTGCATGAGATATTTATATGGTATCAGTAGTTTATAACTAGAACTTGACTATGACTTATACTTATGTTAATCTAGTAGACATAGCCTACACTATTAATTAATAATAATAATAATAACAATAATAATAATAATAATAATAATTATTATTATTATTATTATTATTATTATTATTTTTATCTTTATTATTATAATTACTATTTTTTTTTCTCATGTTGAGCTACAATGGATTCATGTAGAATTGTCTTACAATCGATGATGATTTTCTTGCCTATACCTTCCTAACCAAGTAAATTCCCAAAAAATCTGATGAAATAAAGTTACTGACGAAAGAAACATAACCAACATTGCATGAAATAAAATTACTGGAAGAATCTCTTATTCCCACTTGTTATTCCTACTAAAAAGTTAACACTAACAAACACCAAAGTCTACCCAATTTATCTAAATTATGTTTACTCCTTACTGAACATATTATGTTTACTCCATACGCCGATACTGAACATAACCCTTTCGCATTCTTGCTTATCAACGACCCTCAGCAGTCCAACCAACATCGCCTTTCCTCGACCTTGCAATAAAGGACATCGTCTCCCTTCAGAGTCCTGATGTCTAGAGCGTTACTCTTTGGCTTAAGAGGCAAATTTAACCTCATAAAAGAAAATGGGAGGTCATTCTGCTGTGGCTCTTGCCTTCAGGAATTCGCCCTTTCCCCCCAAAAAGGAGTAAGGTGGTAGTTACGACTTGTTTTAAGGCGCCCAATACACCTGCGGCCGTAAGCTGATCTTGCCAAAGTCCCTACTACAAACAGGAGACGGCCATCGTCGATTTCATTTCTCTCTCTCTCTCTCTCTCTCTCTCTCTCTCTCTCTCTCTCTCTCTCTCTCTCTCTCTCTCTGTATATGAATATATTATATATATACATACAGTATATATATATATATATATATATATATATATATATATGTATATATGTGTATATATATATATATAGAGAGAGAGAGAGAGAGAGAGAGAGAGAATATCTCTCTCTCTCTCTCTCTCTCTCTCTCTCTCTCTCTCTCTCTCTCTCTATCTCTCTCTCTTCCATCCTTTTATAACAAACTAATATGATCAAATGTTTGTCTGTAATTAATTAAGTTTTATTCGATTTCTTTAAAAAGGAAATGTCATGAGATCTGAGATAAAACGAAAGTCACCAAAATTCCATTCTTTTTATCTTTTCACAAGGATAAAGACATTTATTTTGGTTGAAGAAATTAAAAATATCTAAGAAAATTGCAATGAATTCAGAAAACTTGTGGGAAATATTATTTATCAAATGTGATGTATCGAATTTCATTCATTAATGTTATTTAATCTTCCATGAAGAAATTTAAATCTTCTTTTTCTAAATGTTCAGAAAGTGAAGATTAAATAATTTCAGCGCGTAATTATGTATATATAAGTAAATTATAAGACACTAAACATATTAACTACTGCACTGTAATTGTCCAGTGGCTATTTTCCTCTTGGTGAAGGTAGAAGAGACTCTTCAGCTATGGTAAGCAGCCCTTCTAGGAGAATGACAATATAAAATCATACCATTGTTCTCTAGTCTTGGGTTGTGCCATAGCCTCTGTCTTCCACTGTCTTGGGTTAGAGTTCTCTTGCTTGAGGGTACACACTGGCACACACAATATATATATATATATATATATATATATATATATATATATATATATATATGTATTTATGTATATATATTATATACATATATATTTATATACATTTACATATTATATATCTAAATCATATATTTATATATATATTATATATAAATAATATATCTATATATATATATAAATCATATATTTATATATATATTATATATATATATTTATATATTATATATATAAATTATATATTTATATATATATACATAGATATATATATATATATATATATAATTATATATATACATTATATACATTATATATACATATATATATATATCTATATATATATATATATATATATATATATATATACATACATACATATACATATACAATTTATATTTATATACATATAATATATATATATATATATATATATATATATATATATATATATATATATATATACCTATATATACATATTGATACATATAAACAAACAACATGCTCATCATCTCCCTCTATTTCCAATTTTCACTACCGAGAGCTAAAACAGTCTGTTCGAACACAATGGAACTCAGACAAAAGTCGCGTCAATTCACCCGACACATCATGCTATAGCAGAGGAGCT
>NC_090752.1:61641153-61643653 GCF_036898095.1 Palaemon carinicauda | reverse complement strand
GAGGCTTGGGACATTTTTATATGAAAGGATAAATTAATAATCAGGAAAATTTGTCAAGTTATCAATCACGTCACTTCAAAATTGCATGAATTATTCCAGGGGATCAGAGTGAAGAAGGGAATTTGAATCTTCTCTTGTTTTAAATGTTTCAGTCTTACTTCACACGATAAATCTTGAATATTTACTTCCGCCAGCGAAGTTGGAAGGTGGTTTTGTTTTACCCCTGGTTTGTGTGTCTCTGTGAACAGCTTCCTGGTCAAAATTTAAATTGTGTAGTAATGAAACTTGCAGGTATTAACTGTTATCTAAAAAATGCAAATGATTAAATTTTGGAAGGTCAAGGTCAAAGTTCGAGGTCACGGGCAAGCAAATGTCCAATTCACGTAATCAGCCATAAGTTTGGACATCATTGTCACAGACTTCAAACTTGATTCATATTTGAGTGTATGAAAATCCACGCAAATTAATACATATTAAGATCAAAGGTCAAGGTCAAGCTAGAGTTTGAGAAATATGCTGTCGCAGCGGAGGTCTGCGTTCTACTGAGTGTCCCTCCTTTTTTACTTTTTGTTTCTATGCACTCACACATCACTTGTCCAAATGGTAATGACGTATCTTTTTTTTTTTAATACAATATATTCTAATAACCTTAAAGAGAAATAAATGGACATGGTCAGGACATCTAATGAGATTCACAGACAATAGATGGACATTAAGAATAACAGAATGGGTCCCTAGAGATTGCAAAAGGAGCGAGGGAAGGAAGAGAAGACGATGGATTGAAGAACTACGAAAGTTTGCGGGTGTTGACTGACATGGAAAGACCATAAACAGATCTGAGGCCTTTGTCCTGCAGTGGACTAGTTACAGCTGCTGATATATATATATATATATATATATATATATATATATATATATATATATATGATATATATATATATATCTATCTATCTATCTATCTATCTATATATATATATATATATATATATATATATATATATATATATATATATATATATAGATCTTAGGCCTTTGTCCTGCATTGAACTAGTACAGATGCTGACAATGTGTATGTGTATATATATATATATATATATATATATATATATATATATATTATATATATATATATATATATATATTATATATATATATATATATATATATATATATATATATATATATATATATATATATATATATATAATCATATGAAAATCAACCCAGTTTCAAAATAAATATCATTAATATATTCTTCATTGATAAGAATTTTACGTTATCATCATTGGGGTTTCTTAAAAACTTCAGTAAATATCTACAATATCTGAAGTCTATAAACTAAATTTTGAAGATCATATAAATTCCATCAATTAAATATGAATTTTTTAAATAAGAATTTTAATTGTTATATGTTTTAGTAAATAAAATACATTTAAATACTTAATATTTTTAGTATAACATTGATTTCGTTTTTCGCTACATTTTCCGTTTTCGAAACTGTCGGGATATTCGGAAATATTAATGGCGTTATGTGTTTGATTGCAATCATAATAAACAATTTTTATTTTTGCAACGTCCAATAGACCTTCAATAAATTACATAAAAAAAAAAATTCTAAGAGAATATATCGTCTGTCAGAAACCATTAAGAAATATTAAATACTACATCAACTATGAAAACACAGTTCCTTTGAAGACGCATTAACAGTTACTGCTTCAGATAAAAGAACTTAGAACGGCGTTTCCGACATAATATTGAATGCAAATAACATCAATGTCGATTTTGCAATTAGCTATTCCTGGCGTATGGAATCAATGTCTCGACTGAGGATTCTCAATTGATAGATTTTACTTATAGTCACCACAAAAATTCCGGGCAAAATAAGCTCCACGTCATAGACAGTCACGTTGTGTCGAAAAGATTTCTGGCAAAATAAGACACACCCCCTGATGACGCCATAGCCAATCACGTTGTCTCCTAAACATTCCGGGCGAAATAAGTCCTACCTTCTGATGATGTCATGGCCAATCACGTTGCCTACCAAAGATTCCGAGTGAAATAAGACCCACCCCCTGATGACGTCATAGCCAATCACGTTGCCTCCCAAAGGTTACGGGTGAAATAAGTCCTACCCCGTGATGACATAATAGCATATTACACTGAACCCCCAAGATTCCTGGGTAAATAAGACCCACCCACTTATGACGTCATAGACAATCACGCGACCTACCAAAGATTTCTGGTTAAATAAGACCCAACCCCCTGATGACGTCATAGATAATCACGCGGTCTCCCAGAGATTACTGGTTGAATAAGACCACCCCCTTATGACGTCATAGCCAATCGCGTTCTCTCCCACGTTAACATTGGTCAATACACATCCCCTTGAAGCGATTACACGTTAGGATAGTTTAAAATTTGTAGGGGAATGTATTGTGATCGCTGCTAACGTGTGAGGCAGCATGATTGACTATGACGTCATCAAGGGGGTGGGGCCTAT